>NW_006160189.1:1358557-1373127 GCF_000334495.1 Tupaia belangeri chinensis | reverse complement strand
TTTCCCTAGGATATCTGTGGCAGCCCAGTGTTCTTGCTAGCTTCCAGCTCTGTTCTGCTTCTCTTTCTAAACTCTCATTCACATAACTGCATATCTTCAGCACAAAGATCACTGAAAACAACAATAACAACAACAACAAAAAAACTTACTTTATCTTTAGCTCAAATAGAGCTTCTGATTAAGCTCAATGTTTGTTTCCAAACCACCACCAATAGATAATGATTAAGAATATAATTAACGTAGTTAATAAATACACTAATTATATATGTATCTATACATATATATATGTAATTACATAGCAAATTAAGCAAAAATGGTGACTTAAAAGGGTCGCAGTTATTATATACCAGTTCTAAAAGTCAGAGGGCTGGCATAGATTGATTTTCTGCTCAAATTTTCACAAAACTGCCATCAAGGCATTGGCCAGTACTGGGTCTCAAATCTTCGTCCAAGAGTGTTCACATTGTTAGCAAAATAAAATTTAAGTCCCCAAGGTGGTAGGACTCAGGTACTTGCTGCCCCTTAGCTTGTGTCTGCTCTCCATTTCAAGGAACACTTTTATTACATTTTCCGCACTCCCACTATTTTCAGAGCCAGTAATTCAAGAATCTTCCTTATATTGGATTCTCATCATGCATTAAATTCTCTTATTTCTCTTATTCCTGAACTCTAGATTAGGTGATAGCCACCTAATCTCCCTCGCTGTACAACAAAACTGGAGAGAGTTAAAATGAAATTTGTGAACATTCAAGAAAGTAGCAGAGGAGAAAGCATTATCTTCATAAGACCAGTGTGCTGGCAGGATGAGCAGCTTTAGCAATGTCACAAGCCTGGAACTTCCCAAGGTTCATCAGCAACAATATGAAAGAGGCCCATGGTCCTAGAGAGAGAGAGAGAGAGACTCACAATCATCCTTTTGACTAATTGAAATGATTAGTAACCTTAATTGCACCTGACAAGATTGCTCTCTCCTTATAGTGTAGCATAATAATGAGAAGAATATGCCCTCATATCCATAGGTCAGGCCCACACTCAAGATGAGCACGTGCAAAGCAGATGATGATTGCTGGAGTTCCATCACCAGAGATGACCCTGTACTTAACAGTTTGAGCTCTTCAGGGTCAATGGCGGTAATGCCATATAGTGAAAGACAAGTGGATCATAGCACCTTTGGAGAATTTACAGCCTGAGCTATGTCAGATAAAAACAGAACCACTCACAATCCTATGTTTTGATTCCAACTCAAAGGAGAGAACTTTTCCCCAAAAGTTTAAGTAGTATAATGAAAACTTGCTAAAGCCTCAACAAGTTGTGACAAAATTGCCTGTCTTTTTCTGGTTCCCTTGCCCTTTGATTCATCTAGACTGATTATCTCACTTGGTCTCCAACAGTCTATGCCATAGCCTGCTTATCTTGTAGGCCTCTAAGCTCCACTAGGACTATGGGTCTCTTTTACATTCTTGCTCATGAACCCTGGGTATAACTTGTAAGGTATAACTTGTAACAAGGTGCTGTGATTTAAATATCTGCTCCAAGACTCATGTTAAAGCTTAACTGCTTTTGTAACAGTGTTAAAGGGTGTGGGCACAGACTCCTGAAAGTGGGAGATAATAAATTTGTGTTGTTTTAAGCTGTTCCAGGTGTGGTAATTTGTTATGCAGCACTAATCTCAAATGCATTGGCTTTCACCTTACTTGTGCCTTATGAATAGGTATACCTCTAGTTAGTGGAATCCTACTTTCAGGGAATCTTAATGTGTTTCTTGGCTCTCAGTTCCCTACGGTATTAAACAGTTCTTTAAAGCTGACAAAAAGGAGGTCATTGGGTAGTGGGATGGTTGAGGTACTGGACCTCCACATGATGGACCTCAGTTCAAGTCCCAAACCTGGTGGCTGGCTTTCTCACTTCCCCCACCCCCGGTGAGTACACGTGCCCTATAGCAAATTAAACAATAATAACAGTAATAAATTAATTAAATAATTCTTTCCAAAAAAGTGGCAAAAAGTAGAGTCCAAGTAACAGTAGGCAGTATCTTACATAGAAAATATTTAATTATTTAGAAGGAAATCTGTTTTTTTTTTTTGGAGAGATTTTCACTGTAGGGCACGTGCGCTCGCCAGACAGACAGAGAGAGACATAGAGACAGAAAGCGAGAAATCACCCCCCAGGGGGGATGGTCACGCCGCAATCCCTTCTCCTCCATTCTCCTCTTGGGATCTTGGGCACGCACACGCCACCGGGTCCGGGAACCGAACCGCGGTCGACTACGTGGGAGTCCAGCGACATAGCCATTATGCTAACTGCTGGTTCCCAAGGAAATCTGGTTTTTCACAATATATATGTGGTTATGTCCTGTTTTCTCAAAAGCATATAATAATCTACAATTAGTATACTCTACATGTGGGTCTGTAGTCAAAACCAATATCATTTATAAGACTTCAATATTGGTGTCTAGGTTCATTCTTTTTTCTTTTTAATTTAGTATAAACCACATGTGCTCACTGGATAGAGACGCAGAGAGAAACAGAGAGAATGGCAGGGAAAATGTGAAAGCAACCCCTGGGACATATAGTCAAGCTACAGTCCCTTCTCCATTCTCTTCTTGGGATTTTGGGCACATGGATACACAAACCTGTCATGTTTTTCAAGCTGCCAAGTCCAGGACTCAAAGAGCACAGTTGACCATGTGGGATCCAGCCACCTTAACCATCATGCCAATGTCTGGCTTTGTCTCAGTTCATTTTATCCAACCTAATCCAGACCCTTTTATATTCCTTCTTGCAGTGTGAAGAGGCTAACAGGACTGCATATCCATATATTTTTTAAGCTCTATGGGTTTGATTTAAATGCATTCATACATGTACAATATACATAATGGTTTGCATCATCACATAGCCAGAATTCCTATTTAAAAAGTAAACAACTCTAATAGGGGTCCTCAGAAAGTCATAGAAAACAATGTATGGATTCTATAATATTTTTTGCATCAAAATAAACCCATACTTTAATTCCACTTTCCCACAATCTTTTTGAAGTCCTCTTATATGTATTTTACATGATGCATTTTAGTAGTTTAAAAAAAAATTTCCAGAGAGGATATGTGCTTGCCAGAGAGAGGGGAAGAGGAAGACGCTCCTCCCAACGGGGCATGTTCATGTCCAACTCTCTCTTCCTCCATTTCTCCATCCTGTTGGGGTTTGGGAGCTCACACATAGGCCTGCCTAGTGTGTTTCTCAAGCCACCAGTTAAATACTTGGACCACGCACTCAACCATGTAGGATTTGGCTCCCTTAATCACTAAAACGCAACCACAGTCTGACCCAACTTTTAAATTTTCACTGGGAGAGTTAAACTCAGAATTGTGACTCTCCATTTTAAAAAAAGAATTGTGATCTGTGGTTTATATTTGTAAAACTAGAACTCATTAAGTGGATTCCCTAGAAAATTTGAACCTTTTATTATCTCTAATTATCTCCAACAATTTCTGAGAGTTAGGAATTTGAGTGCAGCTTAGACAGTAGTTTTGGCTCTATTAAGACTGAGTTTCTAGAGACTTGATTGGTGCTGGATAATCAGCTTTCAACCTACTCAAGAACCTTTGAGTAGAAAGCATTAGTTCCTCACCACACGGCTTCTCTATCACACTGTTGATGACATGACTTTTCAAGAATGAGTGAAGACAAAGAGAGAGAGGCCACAGAAGAACTGCCAGACCAATCAGATGTTGCAGACGATGGTGACTTGAATGCAGTGCAAAGTCACATAGCAAATATGAGTTCACATCCTCAACCTGAAAACATATAATATGTACAGCTGCCTAAGATCCTGAGGAACCAGAGGACTGAGGAAAGAGGATTGTGGCATGATGTGACTCTGTCAAGGGTGCTCTCTCTCTTTCTCTCTCTCACATGCACACTAAATAGAATAAAAAGAATGGTCTAAACAGAAGCCTCCCTGTCTCTATTATTACCTAATCCTGCAAGTGATATCCCATCACTTTTGGCACATCTTATTAATCATAAAGGGGTCATTATCTCCATGTCCAGTCTTTGCTTAATGGGAGGCAATTACATGAGGGTGTGAATACCAGAAGATAAGGGTCATTGATGGTCACCTTGGGGGCTGCTAACCAATATGTGATATTCTTCAGAAAAACCAACTCAGATCAAAGAGGAGAGGAAGGTTATACAAGGCTGACTTGAATTTCAAGGCTGATCAAGCTGATTGCTGATTTTGAAATCTGATCGACTATATCCTTCTTTTAAGGTTAGCAAACATGTATCAAGATTGCACTTTATCCCTAGCATGTAAGTCTTTCTTTTCTTCTAACCTAGTAATTGAATCCCAGATTTTTACCTAATTATATGGCTGCTCAGAAAAAAGAAGACCATATTTTCAAGTCTTCCCTAGAAGTAAGTATAACATCTTATGTGGATGAAGAAGTGTGGAAAACTTCTGAGTTGTGCTGTTTTCCTTTCTTTTCCTTATAGTGATTGCAATGTGAACATGGGGACTTGGCAGGGAGCCCCCTCGGATCACAAGGATGAGAGAAATCCTCCTGGAGATAGCAAGGCAACGAGGTGGGAGAAGAAGAGAAATGGACCCTGTGGAGAGACCATCTTTGCACTCAATTTTTCACATTGGAGCCTTTAAATAAGAAGTAAATAAACTTCCTTTTTGTCTAAAAACTTATTTTTGATGTGTGGTGGACTAACTAAACTCATATAAAAACTCTATGTTTTCAAGTTTTTGATCACTATCTTTCATTTAAAAAATATATTTGTTAGGTATGTGTTGGAACAGTATATTTGTGGTGTGTGTGTGTGTGTGTGTGTGTGTGTGTGTGTGGTGTTGTACACATTGTCTTGCTTTATTACTGTCTTCCTAATGCATCCTCTCAAGCCACTGTACTTGAATTTTTTTTTTTTTTGGTAGAGGTTTTTGCTATAGGGTGCATGTACTCACCAGAAAGATGGAGAGAGATAGAGAGACAGAAAGTGAGAAATCAACCCCCAGGGGGAATGGTCATGCCACAATCCTTTCTCCTCCATTCTCCTCTTGGGATCTTGGGCACACATGCATACGTGCCTGGAGTGAGTTTAAGCCATTGGGTCTGGGACTTGAATTGCAGTTGACCGGAGTCCAGCAACATAGCAATTACCCCAACTGCTGATATCTAAAAATTATTTTATTCCTTTATTTATTTTTAAATTCCTATAGGGAATGTGTGCTCATCAAAGAACACACAAGAGAGAGAATTAGAATGCAAGCCACCCAGGTCAGACACTTGAACCATGGTCGGTCATGTGGGAGTCCAGCATCTAGACCACTACAACACTTGCTGGACTGTACTTGGATTTAAAAAAAAGTTGTTTAATTTTATTTATTAATCCATTTGTTTTAATTTGACCAGAGAGAGAGATAGAGAGAGACAAAGAGAGAGACAGAGAGGAAGTGAGAAGGCAAGCCACCAGATTCAGAACTTGAACCATGGTCGGACATGTAGGAGTGTCCAATGCCTTAACCACAATGCCACTGCTGGTCCCTGTACTTGGATTTTCGAGTAGGCTGGGAATTGAACTCAGACCTCTCATATAGTCTCAACTTGCCAAGTAGCAGCACTCAGTACACATTATGATGACTTGGTCAAAAAAATATATATTTTTAAACTGAAGCAAAATATATACATAAATACATAGCTATTTCAACATTTTTCCAAAAACTTGAGTGGGACCTGTGGCTTACTGGTTAAAGTTGATGGATGGGTTTTGGCCAGCCATGATTCAAATCCAGGTCTTAGAAGCTTGAAAAACATGCTGGGGTCATGTGTGTGCATGCTCCCAATCATGATGGAATGGAGAAGAGATGGCGGAGAAGAGATTGCAGTATTACTATGTCTTATGTTTTTATTTTTTTCTCCTTTCTCCTCTCTCTCTGCCCCTCTGTCTCTCTTTAGCAAGCTCAGGCACCTACAGGCAATGAAAAATACATTTTCAAAAAAGAAAATATTTTACAGAAATACACACATACACACACACACACACACACACACACACACACACACACACACATATTTTACTATTTACAAGTGATCTATCCTATTCTGTTCTGCTCCATCCTGTTTTATTCCACTCTGCTTCATTCTTTTAAGACAAACAATGCTAGAAACATCCATGAAATCAATTTCACGACTCACTAATAGCTCACAACATATAGTTTGAGAAACACTGTCTAAATTAATACAATAAGATAAAAGTAATTACCTGTGTAATGTGCTCTATGACAGAATGTTTTTCCCCCATTTTTCAATAAAATTCTGAGAATCATCTAACAGCAGCACACTTAAAATTGTTAATAACTTGGGGGCAGAAGTTGGCATGGTGGTTAAGATGCTTGATTCCACACACTGACTCAGTGGTGCAAATCCCAGACCCAGCAACTTAAAAATCACACCGGCATGTGTGTGTGTGTGTGTGTGTGTGTGTGTGTGTGTGTGTGTGTTTGTCCAAAATCCCACAAGGAGAATGGAAAAGTGATTACTGCATGGCCAGCCTCCCTGGGGGCTGAATTCTCACTTTCCTCTCTGTTCCTTTCATGTACACACAGTACTCTACAACACAAACCAAGAAAAAAAGGAAAATAATTAGTAGCTCAAATATGTTAGAGTAACAACAGTTTATCATGATTTCAATCCCATTCAAATTATGTTTAATTTTAACTGGTTTTACCTATTCTCAAGTGTACCAAGTACTTAATGTTGAATATATTTTGTGCTATTTGAAATTATTTTCTTAGAAGAATTGCAGTCCATCAGAACAGAGAGATCTGTAAATAACTAGATTAACAGAATGTGATTATTACTGTTTTCATTTAAACACGGTGATTATAAGATAATTAACAGTACAACTTGTGTTTGCAGTTAAGACGTTGAGAGTAAAGCACATGAAGTGCCATAGAAGCAAAAGTAAAGGAATTTTTATTACTATTCAGAACTTTTTTCTTTTTCTATTAAATAGCCTAGCCCAGAAACACTTATGAATTTTGGGACTGTGGAAAAAAAAGTAATTCGAATTAATCAGACTCTATCTACACTGCTTATGAATTCAAAGAATATAAATTTTAATATAAGAAAACAATATGTGCATGGAAACTATGTGATAAACATTATAAAACTGAAGTTTCAGTGGCAGTTTTGCCATGTTTACTGAGACTTATTACAATGAAAAGACATTTATAGCTTTAATGCTCAAAATCCCTTTGTCACTTCCAATATCTTTGACATTTTAAAGTGACTGATCTATCACATTTTTCCAAACTAAAAATCTAAGAAATGTATTTACTTGTCTACTTTGTATTAACCTGACTCTAGCTAGGGAGAATTTCCTTATCTCAAAAGTGGCAGGAATGTGCCCTTGTAATAAGTATCTTAGAGGTAAGACCCAGTTCAGATAGTATGAAACGGCTTCTTATTAGGGTAGAGTGTCTGTGAACATTTGATGCCAATCTAAGATCCAGAATTGAAAATTATAGCAAGAATTCAGATGACTTTAAGGTAAAGAAATAAAGGTGCATCAGTCTGTTGTAAAGCTAAAGGGGAAGGGGGAGAATAAAAGTCTGAGTCCCTGCTTATTCTGTATTAATCACAGTTCCTTTTAGTATGTATCTCCTTGGAAGTGGAACCACAACACATTCGGAATATCTTATATAGGACGGCAGAGAACAGGCTATTTAAGTAGTGGCCGAGAACAACCTGATGTTCTGAGCTACAAATTGAAAGTGAAGGTTACTTTCTTGTAGACTTTATCTTAAAGCAGTAAAACGGGTAACTGCAGCTACAACTGAAGGTATTGATTTTGTAATTTCAGCAAATTAAGAACAAGACAGAAAACCTATTAAACCTTTCCACTGATTGCCAGGGTACTTTTTGGTGATTCTGAGGGTGACATTAAAATTACATACACCTGTCTTTTAAAGGAAGACATATGCATTATGTAGAAGATGCTAAATTTAATTCTGGCAAGTATGTGTATTTTCATGTTTTAAATGTAAAACTTGCAAGGCCTGATACTATAAATGTCAAATAGCATATTTAATTTTCATAAACTGGGGTTAAAGTTAGATGTATATTTATTACGTTTTCATAAACTTTTCACAGACTCAAAATATTTCTAAAATAAAAACAAAAAAAGAAATTCCAGTAATAAGATTATATGTCAGAACATTATGAATAACGGGAACTTAAAAATATATTACAATGATGACTGAAAAAGTGACCCAATTATATTTGTGTACAGAGTAAAACAAACCTATTTTATAGTTTTATAAAACACAACAAACTTTTAAAAATGTAGTTTTAAAATTCCTTAAGTGAATATATCAAAATTTACATTAATCAGACTGTCAAAGAGAAATTGGTTATGAAAAATTTGATCATAGGACTGATAGTCTACAGTTAAAAACACTCAAGAAATTTATATCTCTTCATGTTCATTCCACCCCAACTATCATATTTCTTCCTAGGTAGATAATATTAGAGCATGATCCCATAAACTATACCAAAAATAATAACAAACTGGGTCAGTTCCAGGGTTTGTCGATTCAATAATTCAACCACACAGGGATTTTTCTTTTTTCTTTTATAATTTTAATTTTTAATCTTTTAAGTTGGTCTCTTGAGTGTGTCTTTATTTTTGCCAGAAGGAGTATGCACTTACCAGAGAGAAACAGAGAGAGTGAGAAAGAGAGAGAGAGGGAAAGGAAGAAAGTACCTCTCCCCCCATGGGGAATGTTCAGGTAGCAATTGCTTCTCCATTTCGCCCTCCTTTCAGGACTTTGGGCACACAGCACATGCTCCCAGAATGCTTTCCAAGCCACTGGGCCTGGGACTCGAACTGTACCATTGGCCACGTGGGATTCATTTTACTTAACCACCAGGCCATAGACTGGTCCCAATATTGTCTTAATTATTATAAGATACTGCCAATGGTTATGGATATACACAAAATATTCACTGGAAGAAAAGGAACTTCATTCTCACCTTTTTTTTTTTTTAAGAACAAGGAATCTTTCCTAGAAGCTTGCTAGAATATTTCCCCTACTCCCTTATTGACCAAAATTCTATTAGATTCCTATGACTTTACTTCTCTCTGTTAAGGCGAATGGGACAAACACAATTAGCTTAGAATCCCAATCATGATTAACACAAAACTAGGATGAGTACATTCCCTAAAGATACATGACTCTATTTATCAAGTGAATTTCTGAACCAAATCTGGTTTCTTCCAAATACGTAGAAGAAGTATTGATTTGGAGTAGTCAAATGCAGTGTCTGTCAAAGGGTTCATCATTTATTAACCTGAATACACTTGAAAGTAATAGCACAATATTTTGGGACATTATCCATAGTTGCAGTAGTGTGGTCTAAACTTTATATTCATCAGCTAAAAGGTATAAGAAAATTTTCTGAACTATAAGACAAAGCATAAAATTCCATCTCTCTTTCAAAATATGGGTTAAAATAATGTGGTACATTACTACTCGATATGATTATTTTAGTATTTTTAGTATTTTTTTTTTTTTGGTGAGCTTTTTGCTATAGGGCACGTGCACTCACCAGAAAGACAAAGAGAGTCAGAGAGATAGAAAGGGAGAAATCACCCCCCAGGGGGGATGGCCACGCCACAATCCCTTCTCCTCCACTCTCCTCTTGGGATCTTGGGCACATACACACAAGCACCTCGCGTGAGTTTAAGCCACCAGGTCTGGGACTTGGAATGTGGTCAACTACATGGGAGTCCAGCGACATAGCCATTACGCTAACTGCTGGTCCAGATTATTGTAGTATTTTTGAAGTATGAGAAAATGTTGTTCTGAATAATTTTAGATAACTTGTGGTAAGATCTATAAAAATCAGTTGAATATCTGTCTTGGAGGTTTTTTTCTTTTTTAATTCAAACACTTAACCTTCAGTTACTCTTATTTTAAGTCTGTCATATTGACAGTTCCTCAAAAGTTTGTGGTCACACCATTAGTAATAATAAAGTTGTTTGATCCTATTGTTACACACACACACACACACACACACACACACACACAGTACCAATGAAAATGATGAGAGAGGCCCTTTAAATATTGAACACTTTTTGGAAAAGGGATGTATAAAGATGAAAGTCCTCCTCTCAGTAAAGAAGTTCAAACAGTGAGTAGATGGTGTAGCTGCAACTGTTATGGGGTGATTGTGGTCCTCGGCTCTCGGCATCTGCTGTCAAAGAATTGAAGACAGACACTCCAGATAAGCAGAGAGGATAGAAACTAGCTAAGCAAAGCAAGGTGCTCTCTCAAGCAGGAAGAACAGGCTCGCTGAAGTCAGACCAGCCAGCCCTGGGGGGTTATCTGGATGGATCTCTTTTATGATGGCTCTGGTTTTTTAATTCTGGCTCCTTCCTTGGGTGACCTCTCTCCATTTCCCACAGGGTCATCTCTGATTGATAACCATGGACTTACATAACCTAAACATGTCTACACATGCATTTTTCCAGAATGCATCATGAAAGCCGATGGTATGAGGTGGTCAAAAGCACAATGCTAATGCGTACTAAGTGATCACAGGTAGCTGAAAGACATGTACCGGGCCCAGTGTGCAAGTTCAACCTTATGGCAGGCAGGAGTTTGGCTTTGAGGTGGGGGTGGGGGAATTCCCTCTTGAGGTTAGAGGGTGGCTGATATCCCGTCTTATCAGGAATTGTTGCCTACAGGCCAGACTGACCCAGGAGGCTTTTCTGTGAAGCAGAGGGCAGGCCTATCTTACCTTGCTCATGTCTAACTGCTGCCTAACACAAATAAAACCCAGATGTGTGAAAATGAAGCACGAATTTCTTAAACCCCCCCTAAGGCCCAATGAATCTAGCAGTGTTTTGAGTCTCTGCATAAGAATGAATTAGGGATATTTAGAACTTTAACTAGTAAATTACTCTGATCTGTGGTAGTCATTTTGGTTCCACCAAATTAGTGTTTTTGATAAGACACTGTCATTGACTCATTCATTAATTCCTTCTTGCATAAACATTTATCTACCCTTTTACCCTGTGTTTAGCATTGTAATAATCATTTTGGAAGATACAAAAATGACCAACATCACTGTTTCTTTTATTTTTAAGTTTGTTTATTTAGGAGAGAGAGAGAAAAAGAGAGAGTGCTTTTTTTATTTTTTTTGAGAGGTTTTCGCTACAGGGCATGTGCGCTCGCCAGACAGACAGAGAGAGACATAGACAAAAAGCGAGAAATCACCCCCCAGGGGGGATGGTCATGCCACAATCCCTTCTCCTCCATTCTCCTCTCAGGATCTTGGGCACGCACGCACACGCGCCCGGCGTGAGTTTAAGCCACCAAGTCCAGGATGCGAACAGCCGTCGACTACATGGGAGTCCAGCAACATAGCCATTACACTAACTGCTGGTTCCCGAGAGACTGATTTTTGACAGTCTCACCATGTTAGGGTCTTCCTGCCCCAGCCTTCTAGCTAGCTAGGACTAGAGGTGTACATCATCACCCCTGACTGATTTAGGTTGGGCAAGGACCTAAACCCAGGTCTCCCATGTGGTCTCAGCTTCTAAGCAGAAGCATCTTAACACTGAACTACTATGGATAAGGTCATGTTTTTCTCCTTTAAAGACATTAGAGTCTACTGTAGGAAGTGAGACCATAAAGTAGAAAGTATGTAGTTTCAAGAGAGAAGAATAAATAAGGGAAGCTATGGAAAGAGAAGTTTATATGCTGATGGAAGAATAAGAAATGCTTTATGGAAATTGACTTGCTTCTTCCATAATTGGCTTGCAATCAGCATTCCTTTGTTTCTGTATTTCTTCTGAATAATTATCTTCAATAGGAAGGATTAAAGAGTAGAATTTAAGAATATAATGTGAAGTAGGCTCTTTTTCATCAAATGGGGGAAATGTCCAAGAGAATGGGTGTGCAAAGAAAGACAAATGTTCACTCCCTAGAATATAAAGTGGTTTTATGGCAGTAGAAATCGTTTCTAAAACTTTTTTTGCTATGGCTGGAGGAATTCTTCATACATATTAAATTTAAAAGTTCTGTGGGTTTTAGAGAGACCATTTTGTTATTAAGAAACTACCCTAGAATATACTTGTTATTAATGGTACCCTACAAGTTATTTGTTTATCAAAACAAAAATAAAGTTTTGGTGTCCAAAGGTTATCCAGGGCCAGCCACAGTGGTACAGTGGTAACACTCCATGATTTGAGGTCAAATGAGAAAGTTTCAGGTCTGCATTCCGTGGTTTTCTAGTGCATACTGGCTATGTGTGTGCATGTCCATGTTCCTGGATCCCCAGACTGGGGTGAATCAATATGCAGAGACTCTGCTGGGGAGGTCTATTTCATAGGAGAAATAAATAAACTATGAAAAAAAGTTTCAAATAGAATTATTTTAATTATACATTTTTATGAAATAGTGGTATGAACCACTCAAGTGGATCTTACAAGATTATCCATTTATGATCCATTCAGTAAGAAAATGACTCTTAGTTGATGAGAGAAGGCATTTTATCAACTGTCATTGATAAGATTATGATAAAAGGCAGTTGTTAATTCTCATAGATTCTTACACTGAATAATATCCCTTCTCTATTCACATTGAGTCTTAAGAATCAATAACACAGTATATTCTATAGAAAGGATATCAAATAACATCATCTACGAACATACAAAAAGAAGAAAATTAAAATATGATCTCAATAATATGTTTCTAAAACATTCATATCAAAAGACTTCTCTTCATCTTAACACATAAACCGCCTAGATGACACCTGATGTCAATATGTTCAGCATGTTACTTAATTTGAAGAAATATGTTCAAGGCATTTGGACAGGACAGAATTCATTTTGGCATTGAAACCTATGCTAGAAGTTTCCATTTTTCATGAGACAATATGAGAAACTAAATCATTGGCTGATAGAAGATGTTTTGACAGCCTAACTAACCAGCATTTCATCTATATTACTAAACATAACATTTCCAAGGCACTGCAGAATGTAAATTGTGATCATTGACCCAAAAGGGAAAATGCACTCAACTCAAGCCCTGTGCATTGGTCTATGTCAGATCACTGCTAGTCTGTACAAGACACTCATGTCAGTCATGTTTTCCCAAACTCGCAGCATGCTACTTAAAACTCAAAACTGGCTAAAATCAGGAAAAAAAAGAAAAAGTTAAAAAGAGTCAATCTATTTCATATCTTCAGATTATTTGTTATATCCTGAGGCATTTTAACATAAAATAGTCTAATTAAACAACTAAAAATCCTCTTCTGTTTCTAGACTGAATAACATGCACAATGGAAAGTTCTCAAGATAGACTCCTGAAAGCCAGTGCCAAATGTACATACTCGTCAACAGCATTTCTTCCAAATGTCCATGACAGACATCACTAAATAATCAGAGTGAAGTTTCCAACTGAAGCCAAATGTCTTCAGAATTGTTTCCAACACCCTGTTTCCAACATTCATTATTATTCTATCATCTCATTTGAAATTTGCCTTCCTAGAGTTTTGGCAAATATTGGCCCTGGGCATATCTAAAATATTGTTGTAATGAATTGTGAATCTGTTGTTGGTCTTTTCTATGCTTTGAATATTCAGCCTGTTTTTATGTATACTTACAATTTGTCTCTGGTAGGCTATTACAAAGAACCAAGAATTAAAACTTACAAAAAAGAAAAACGTTATTTGGAGAAAGCAGTAAATTCAAAATAACTGTTTCTAAATATGCATGTATGACTTATATACATATATATATAATTTATAATTTAAAGAGAATATTATTGGGAAATATTTTAGATAAAATCTTTATTGTATAGAGATTAACCAAAAAATGGAAGTAAAAACTTATAAAAATATTAATTATTTGCTATAGCATAAGAACAAGTTAATAATTTCTTTCAGGTATGGGGATTGGGGTATTAAATCATGGGCTTAAGTTAACAAAGATATATGGGGTTTTAAAACAGTTACTGTGACCCACTGGACAGCATGTGGGCTTGAAAAGTCTTGTCAGAATTTCCTGTCACTGGAGTTCACTAGTACCGTGCTTTAAAGATTTTCATAGTCCCTAATTACACAATTGGAAAAGATATTAACTGGCAACTCTGCAATGGTCCTGTGACTCATGGCCTCAGAATTTTTGTGGAAGGAAGGATGAAAGTAAAAATCCCTTGAAATGCCACGCTCCTCCCTCACTAGAAACAGTTGACTTAGAAACAGTTTTCTCTGTTCACGTTAATAAGGACAATCAGAAGCAGAGCACTTTTGCGGGGTGGGAGAGTAGTACATGATCATATTTTAAATTACATTTATCTCAAATTTAGTTTTAGTCACAAGCCAAAATCAGTAGGAACCTAGAACCAATTGGTATTCCACAGAACTTCATGCTGGTCTATTCATTTCATGGCAATAGCTAATTGGACTTAAAACAAGAACGACTAAGTACCTGCCTTTGAAAAATACAAGCACACTGGAGCCACGGATAGTAAACCAGATGAACATGTGGGCCTCT
>NW_006160189.1:1334863-1358096 GCF_000334495.1 Tupaia belangeri chinensis | reverse complement strand
GCTGAACCAGTGAAGTGGGGTTCGGTTTCTGAGCGTTGTTGAAACAGATAGTCTGACAGGCTCTATTGCTCTAAAGTTTTAAATTATTTATTTATTTATTGAATAATCTGTATGGTCTCCAGTTTGGAACAGAACACAGAAAAAGAGAATTCTTTAAGTCCAGGCTGCTGTATAGCCAGACAGCCTGAGATTTGACTCTTATGACCAATGATACTTCATGTTCTTTTGCACTGTGGGATGCTTTATGGAAACTTTGGAGAGCTCTAGTAGGACAAATATTGGGAAGATCCATAATGTGGAGAAAAGTCTCTTTATCATCTGTCAGCCATTGTCTCTTTGAGAAGCAGCTCCTAACGGACCCACTAAAAGACTGAACACCTGATTATAGAACACCAACTGCATATAACTTAGAAACTGCCCATCACTAATGATGCATTTACTTTCACAAACTTGTATGTCAAACATGTTCCATCTCCAGATTGGAATGAAACATGAGAGACCAGGTCTAACTATAACTAGAAGACACAGTAAATTCCACGAGCAGTTGACTCAGATACCCATTCCCACACTGATCTCTTGCCTCTTTCTCTGACTTCTTTGACTTTTGGACAGTTTCTGTAATGAGATCATAAGAAAAGGGAGGCTTTGTTTGCAGATCGATCTGCATACTGTGTTGAGAGTAGCCAAAACTGTATGTCTTCTGTTCATATTTTCCAACAGCTCCATCCAAGGTAAACCCGAGAGACAGTGGTGAAGTTTGAGTTTTCCAGTGGGTAGCGTTTTGAACAGTGTATACGAGATGGAGGATTTCCTACAGGATGTGGAAATCAATACACGCTCCTATTTTCATTGTTATCATAATACACAGAACTGGAAACCAAGGAATGGAGGTGGAAATGCCTGTTTACCATTGTACCTAATATCTCACTCACAGAATAATTCTTTATAATCTCCTAGTTATGCAATTCATAGGCACAGAGGACCTCATTTCTAAAAGAGGAAACTTCCACCAAGGAACACGGCCCAGTGTCATTAAACTGGAAGTCAAGACTGCTCCCTGACAATTTGCAGCTGCTTGTGCTTATCAGTCAGGGTAACAGAGAAAAGGATTACAAGTTGGCCTGTACAATTTAACATGACTGTTTGCCTATTAACATCATCAGAAAACGTGTCAACGCAATAATGAATGAATGAATGAACGAGGTTCTATATTCTTGGGAAATAAAAATGTGAGTTGCATCACCAGGTCTAAAACAAAAATGAATCAAGTGTGTTGGTAGATTAAGGAAAACATGGGATGAGAAAGAGTCTTTTTCTAGTATTAGGTGCCAACCTAAGTATAAACCTGAGAAAGAACATGGAAACACATCAATAAGAGCATTCTTATATCTCACCTGATTTTTTGTACTGAGGTTAATAATGACTTTATAATTTTCCTCAAAGATAAAATGGTAGTCTACTTGCTTACCATTTTTATAACTTGAGAGATTACCCCAATGATTTTCTTCAATTAAAGAAAGTCTCCCCTACAAATTAAATTACATTTATCAATAGCTTTTAAATGATCTTTAGCTTAAGAAAGAATGTTGTCATCAAGCTTAAGAAAGAATGTTGTCATCACTCAATATCTTCTCCTCCTTTTTCAACTCAGAATTTCAAGGTATATACTTAGTCATTCATGATGTTCAAACATAAGAAACTGTTACTATGTCTTTTTGCATTATATTCTTTTTTTTTTTTTTGAGAGACTTTTTCTATAGGATGCATGTGCTCACTGGAGAGACAGAAACAGAAAGTGAGAAATCACCCCTGCCACCCTGGGAGATGGCCATGCCACAATCCCTTCTCTTCCATTCTCCTCTCAGGATTTTGGGTATGCATGCACATGCCCAGTGTGAGTTTTAAGTCACTAGGTCTGAGACTTGAACCACAGTCTACTACATGGGAGTCTAGCAACATAAGCGTTATGCCATCTGCTGGTCCCCGCATTATATTCATTTTAATTACTTCATAATGGCATATAGATTTATCATACATTAAATAGTTTCTATTATTAAATTATGACTTATTTTTGATAACTTTACTATAAAAGTCACAATAAGCATATTTGCAGCTCCGTCTTTATACACATTAATAAGTAGTACCTTAAAACAGAAACTTCAAAGTAAGTTGCTAAGTGAAGGAGTATACTGCATTTTAAAATACTTACGTTAAAAATCTGGATTAATACTGGCCCAGCCACAGTGGCACAGGTGACAGGATACTGATCTGCAATGCCGAAACTACATGAAGGTCATAGTTCAGGTTCCAGGTTGACCTGAAACATGCCAGTCATGTGTGCCTGCCTGTGATTATGGGTGGCTAGAAACTGGGGGATTACAGTATGCTGAGACCCTGCCCAGGGTGCCTGTTTCTCTTTCTTTCTCTCACTATATAAAAAAAGCAAAATAAAAAGTGTTTTTAAAACTATGTAATATTATTGGTAAATTAAATTCATTCGATGTTGCATACATACCTATTGAATGACACAACTTGTCTCTCTAGTTATTCAATTCTTTTTCATCCACAGTTATGCCTCATAATTCCCTTTATGTAAATTGTGTGTGTTTCTTGCTAATTTTATTCATATGTCATATTTTCATTACTTTCTTAAATGAATCTTCTGTTTCATTTTATGTTTAAATTGGTTATTGGTGGCATAAAGAAAAGCTATTGATTTTCACACACTTGTTTTCTTGAAGTCTTTTACTAGAACACACTTTTATTTAAGTGAGGGGATATGAGTTGCATTTTTGGATATCAATCTTTGAGTGTCTAAAGTTTTTTATTTATTAATTTTTAAATAAAAGACACAAACAAAACAACACAAAACTAATTTGTTCCAGTATAAACGCCTTACACTGCAATATTTTTCTCAGACTGCTGTAACAACATTCTGGTCTGATGTTATTATTCATAGGTCTACTGTTTAAAGGCAACTTAATTCTTACAGTATTCTATATAATTTTCTAATTTGCGTAGATTTCATTTAGTGTTCCTTTGCCCTCTAGTGATAATTTTTTTCTCCTCTCCATCATCCGATGATTTGTTCACTGTGGCTTTTTAAGCCAGTTAACTTCAATGCTCAGCCTACACTGTTTCCAGGGATTTTTTTCTGTACATGAAGGTTATCTTAGGGAGATGTATACCCCTGAATTTCCTGTGCCAGAACAATTGCCACCTACTCTATAAGCTCAATTCCTTTTAAGTAAATGTTCTTCCAAGGTGTTGACAAAGGCATTCTGAAACATCACTTTGATTGCTTCAGAGATTTGTATCTGCACTATTAAGTTATAATAGTTCAGCTTCTGTTGCAAACATGGACAACTGGGTACCTGGTTCTTAAGACAGAAGGGAAGGTGAGAGGTATTTCCTACTTGCCTATTCCATGAGGCAAATGTTTAATAGATTTTTCTCCATTGAGTAAAGGAATCTCCGTTTTACTCCAAGAGAAGGAAATATTCAATATTCTGGTACAAGGCTGTCCCACGGTTCAGCCTGACCCTCGGAATGTTAGTAGGAAGTAAAAGAAACAATATTGGAATACTAGGCAGATTCCTTTGTAAATTGTTACTGGGAATGCAAATCAGTACCATCATTATGGAAAACATTATGGAGCTTCCTTCAACAAACTAAAAATAGAATACCATGGGATCCAATATTACCACTTCTCAGTATGTATTCAAAGGGATTGAAATCAGTATGTCAAGAGACATCTGCACTACCATGTTCACTGCAGCATTATTTACAATAGCCAAGATACGAAATCAACCTACGTGTCCATCAATGCATGAACGAATAAAGGAAATGTAGTCTATATACACAATAGAACACTATCAACCTTACTTGAAAAAAGGAAATCCTGTCATCTGTGACAACACGGATGAACTGGAGGTCATTGTGCAAAGTAAAATAAGCCAGGCGCAGAAATTAAAATGTCTTTCTTATTGAGAAAAATAAAAAATTAAGTAACTATTTGCAGAATTACATAATTTTATTTTTTTAAATAAGGTGTTGAAATGCCTTCAGTGTTAAATCTGTTACTGAATAAGAGTATAGAATTATTATAAATATCTCCTAAAAATTGTAATGCAAAATTTGATAGTTTATTTAAAAAAATGAGCTTATTTTATCCTTTTCAATAATTACTGTTTCCTGAATTTCTTTAGAATTTCAATATTCAGAATTCTTTTCAGTTTTGGAGATTCTTTTTCTTCCTATTCCTTTTATTTTCTCCCTACCTAGTTAAATGTTCTCTGTCTCTATTCACAAGACATGTAGCATATAATCCTTAGGTATCAATTTGCATTTTAGTGACTTTTATATTGAGACTGAACTGTGACCTTCTAAAAGGGTGAACCTTCAGTTTCTTTTTATTATTATTTTTTAGAAGAAAGTGTAAGTTCCCAAAATGAAAACTGATTAGAACTAAAAGTATCTATCCAGATTGACTGACAAGAGAGGTCCACTTAAATGTAGATGTTACATTCAAGTCTCTTGACCCTGACTACACCCACTCCCTCCGTGAGATAATTATTTGGATGTATACCCTAGCTTACAGTAAACCACACCTTCCTGTAGTAATAGATGACATTTATCTAAAAGTTATCTGTTACTTTAATGTACTAAAAAGAAGCTTGTAACTTTCCTCTTTGTCAAAGAAATCAGTTTCTTAATCGTAGGAATTAAGATGTAGAAGTTTTATGTAACACCTATCTTAAGATGTTTTGTAGGACAATGATCATTGAGCACATCACTTCATCACAGGCTGAAACGCACCAAAGACCTGATGATTGCCTCCTCCCAGAACAGAACATTGATCATCTAAGGCCTCATCAATCAAGAATGCAGAAGAGATGATCACACCCTCTTAAACCAATCACTGAGCTGATCACGCACCTGGAACATCTACCCATAATCTTGCCCTTAAAAAAGCTTGTGGGGAACATCTCAGAGAGATTGGGCCTTTTCAGCAAGAGCTGCCTGCTCTCCTTGCTTTGCGCTTTGCAATAAAGCTGGGCTTTCCTTCATCACACCATGTGCCTATGGCTTAGTTTTATAGCGCTTGGGTGAGCGAACCTGATTTGAGTTCGGTAATATTTTCTTCATGTATTTGCTGTATTTCATGTGTTAATGCTTTTTTATCTAAATGATACCCTTCCCTGGATAGTTCTTAGATAAGTTAGTTGGCTTTGTTAAGTCTGTCAGAGTCAAAGAAAGTCTCTTCAAAATGTATTTTGTGTGGCACTGTCCGTCTTGGAGGCTACATTGCCACACCACATAAAAATCGTATATTGTTGTTGTCCCCTTACACATAATCTTTGAGTAAAAATTGTAACTGGAACTTTTAACCTAATGGAAGCACATACAATAGAAGCTAAATGAAAGAATAAATTAAAAGAACAAATATCTCAACTGTACATTGATTTCTACTTCTTACATTTATTCGAATATAAAGAGCATATCCGTCATTACAAAATAAAAAGACAGGTAATTGAACAGACATTTCAGAACGGGCAAAAATTTACAAATACATGAAGGAGATATGCTATAATTTTCTGGGGGAAATAAAATTCTGTAAATTATTAAGTTCAAATCAAATTGAGGAAACTATGTTTATTTGGGGGATTCAGTTATGATTAAACATATACGTATCTCTGATATCCTAGTATTTTACATTTAAAAGGCATTACTTTGGTTTCTGCTTTTTTCCCATTTTACCTAGTTCTACTTTTTGTCACTGCTTAAAACATTCTATTTCAAAGACAACACTGGAAGTTCTCAAGGGACTGGTGTTGCTCTGTCGAGTGATCTTTGATCAGATTGTAATGGAAAAAGCCCTGCAGGTGATATAAAATGTGTACATATATTTGAATACATAAAATATGTATTTTTTTATTTCATCCATCTTTGACACTTTTAAATATGGACTTCTTTAGCATGCTGGCCTCAAAATGATGGGATCATCTTGGGGGTAGATTTCAAAAGAGTGACAATTTTAGAAATTGATGATGAAAATAATTGGCTTTATAAATTCTTTCATAACCAGGGAGTAGGTCTCAATAGCAACAGTAAAAGTTGTAACACTGTAGAGCATAGAGAAAAGTAGAAGAATATAGAAACCTGATCTAAAATCTATATAATATCCTTGCTTCATTCATTATATTTTAAGTATAATTAAACATCACGAAGTTCACAAGTTTTAGTGACTTAAGATAGTAACCTCTAATTTATTCATTTGGGTAGGAAATAGACAATTTGTATGTAATAGAAATATGTGAGATTACCTCTATTGGCATTTATAAGCCAAGAGATCCCAGATTTTATGTATATTTCATGTGTCTTTATGTAGGTTTCCATTAGATTTTCAAAGCACAAAAAAGAATACTAAAAATTTGGGTTATCTATTTGTTTAGGTGTCAGTTATTAAATTATCTTTGTTGTCCCGAGGCTACATTTCCACTTGGATTATATTGCATTGTAAGAAAAAAAGTGCAGAAGAATCGTGTCTGGGATTTGGGATGATTACAATACCAGTAGTCATATGAGCAGTCATGAGCAGTTGGAGTCACTACACTGCTTCAAAGTAATTCTGTGCAATTTGGAGAGAAGGGTCACAGATGGAGTGTAAAGCACTCTATTTTACCCCTTTTCCTAAAAAGAAAATTAAATATTTATTTTACATGTGCATGAGTATATAAAAATATACATAAACTTTTATTTCAGAATCTCAAAATGTATTGAGTATTGTAAGAGATTGAGTAGACTTACAGGTGTGTAAGGACCTGATCCAACCTGCAAAATTTTTATTACTAAAATGAAAACACATTTAAAAAGGAGTAATGGGTGTCATATCACATATATGTCTAAGTCTCTGCTTTGAGAGACTAGATCATGAATGTTTGAACAGTTTATCTCTCTGTAGTCAGAAATCTATCATAGTCATTAAATCATTTCAGGCATGCTGCTATTTTTAATGTGCTCTGAAACAGAAGACGACAGCTTCTGACAACTTTTTCCTTGTATTTTCTTAGAAGCTACCTCCACCTACCCTGTGATTCACTAATAATAAATATCCCCTTGTCTTCTCTTCTGAATCTAATTTATCAATATTTTCTCTTTTTCTTTAAATTTTTGTTGATGGTGAGTGTTTTCTCCCAGGAGAATCAGAGAAGGGGGGGAGGAGGGTTAGAAAGGACTCTCCAATGGGGCATAGTCCTGCCACAGCACCTTCTCCATTTCTCCCTCCTTTTGGGAACTGAGCACACACACACACACACACACACACACACACACACACACACACACCAGTGTTTTCTCAAATTGCCAAGTCCAGGACTCACTGCTCAGTTTCCTTTCCAGGATCTGGTCACTTCAAACACCATACCTTCAGTATTCTCTTTAATTTGGAAAATGTCCCAAATCATTTCTCTAATTTTCTTATCTGTTTTGGATTTTGTTTTCAACTTTTATAATTTCTACATACCTTCTACAAAGTAAAAGACTTTGAAATATTAGTAATACATTCTCAAGTTGTTAATATGTAACACCAAATTAAAAAAAAAATAGTTTAACCAGTAGAAAAACCTATTAAGATGTGACTGTGAAAATCTGTTTCATTTAGAAGAGATCCTAACTTCATTTTAAAATAATCTCTGTATTTTTCATTTTTATGGTATTTTAAAATGCATGCATGCAAATCATGTATTTCAGATTTCTCTCTCCAAGACAATTGATTTTAGTTTATTTTATTTTGTTTATATATTTTTATCATTAAAATTATAAGGTTATTCTAGAGAAATGATTTTGGTACTATTTTCATGTGCATTTATCCATAACATTGTGTTTATTAAACATTTTTTACTTTAAATCTAAATTGTTCAAATATATTATAATTTATTTAACTATTACACTATTACAAAGCGTATGACTTCAACTTTTTTTTACTGTTAAAAACAAGTTTGACTTAAGAATTTTGTATCTGAATTATTGACTCTGATTTTTTCTTTGGATTAGGGTATAGAGATAAAATGTCTATGTCAACAGTATAAATATTATTAACACCTTGGCACATATTCCAATATGTTTTCCAGAAAGTTTTAGTAACTTATATTTTCACCAAAATTTAGAATATGTTCTTTTTTAAAAATGTATTTAAGTTTATTTATTATTATTATTTTTTGAAAATTTGCTATAGGGCACATATTCTCACCAGAGAGAGATGATATGTGTAAGAGAGAGAAAATGAGAAAGCCACCAGTTTCAGAACTCGAACTGTGGTCAACCATGTGGGAATCTATCATGCCACCTCAACCATCATGCCACCTGCTGATCCCAGAATATGCTCTTTTTAATATCATCTTTATCAACACAGATATTATCATTTAATTAATTCTTTACCAACCGTGCAAAAATCTATTACATTGCTCTAAAGTGCAATTTTATTATTAGGAAGTGGGAATATACCTACAGAATGCTTTATTTTTCTTATTCTTCCTCCCCCCTGCATTTACTATTGCAAAAATGTCCAGAAACATGAGGGCAGGATTTCCTTGCACTGGTAACAGCTGCAGTCTAAGAGACTGACTGTGGGAAGGGTCTGGGTTTCCTTCCAGAGAACTCCCCGAATATACCAGGCATGCATGTGCACATGATCCAGGGATAGCTGGAGGTGGATCTCTCTCTTTCTTGCTCACTGAAGAACCAAATAAATTTTAAAATAACAGTAATGTCCAGAACCATTCTAGAAAGCGTATTTGGAGGATAGTTTAGTCCAGCCAAGTTGATACACCGCAAAGACCTCCAAGTCAATAACCTAGTATTTATACATACATTGCTCAAACACGGTTGAATATATGAGAGAACTGTCTCTTTTCATTTGTTTTCTTTTCCCCAAGTTTTATAGCTATTTTGACATATTTATTTTTTCAGAGATCTTTATGTTTTGTATGAACTTATTGTCCCCACAATGCTGTTAGAATTTTGGTTAAAAATTCTGTACCTTGTAAAACACTGCAGCAATTTATGCTATCTTTAAAATATTCATTTACTGATTTCCAGAACATAATCTCTTTTCTCATTTATAGTTTTTTCTCAGCTGTATTTGGAATTCTGGAATAAACCCACTATGTAGGGTGTCCCTGAGTCACTTGAGAATTCCCAAGAGAGTTTAGATCAGGTGACATACTCAAGCAAAAAAGAGCATTTATATTTGCACTTGCCAGCATACTCCTTTGAGGCATGAGCAATTATTTCACAAGCCAGTAAATTCAACTGGAGGCTTACCAGGGTTGAGAGGAATGTGATTTCACAAAGACTGGATCACTTTGACCAGGAAAACTGATTAAGATATGTCAGAGATTCAGGAGAAGGCCAGGAGGATGCAGGGAATGAAGAGGGCAGTGGACTAACGTACACGTATCTGCACCAGTAGGATGCTGGAAAAGCCAGGTGAGTCTGCGTAACTCTGCACTGTGCTGCTATGGAGCACAGAGCAAGTTACCTACTATCATCATTATCCTCACAAGTTAGTGGGACTCATGATGAGTATCAGGAGTCTCACTAACAAAATTTAAAACGTAGTTTCATTTTCCTCGCACATTCAAGTGTTAGAGTGTCAAGTGTTAGAATAAGTTTGGATTCCACCATCTTAGAATCGAATGGTCTTTATATGACATGCTAGTCACTGCCTTATATACAAATCAAGATTCTGGCAACAATGGTGGACATTTTTAAAAGCATGTTCCAATCTAAAGGCTTTGAATAAAATAGACATAAGATGTTTTTTGTTTGTTTGTTTTTGTTTTGTTTTTATAACTAATCAAGCCACAGAAAAAAAGTAGGCAAATAAATAAACCATCCTCAACAACAGTAAAATGATAATCGAAGTGCCTGAGATTATATTTCTGAGCTCCTGCTAATGGCTCTCCTGGAAGTGAGGAAACTGTTACTCAATGACTGGTGTAATGTATGGAGGGTCCCACAGACCACCCTCATGTTCAATGATTCACTAAAAGAAGTCATGTAACTCATAAAGCTCTTATACTCAAGGTTATGGTTTATTACAATGAAATGATACAAATGAAAATAATGAAAAGAAAATGGCACCTAGGGCTTGATATAGAGAAGACCAGACAAAAGTCCCCAGTTGTTCTCTTCCAGTATGGTCTTACGAGTAGAACTTAGAACTCCCAGCAGTGATGCGTGATGACACATATGGAGTGTTGTGAGCCAGGGTATCACACGTGAGCCTTGGTGACCAGGATTTTTATCAGAGGTAGAAGAGAGTAACTGCACAGATTACCTTAGTTACTCAGTCTCCAGCTGCTCCAGAGTTCAAGCCTGTTCCACCAGGCCAAAAACCCTATCATAAATCATATTGTTAACAAAAGCTGATATATCCCAAGTCCTTAGTTGAACAAAGTTGCTGTTATTGGGTGGGATAGTTTGAGGGCTTGGAAATTATCTGCCAAGAA
This sequence comes from Tupaia belangeri chinensis, assembly GCF_000334495.1. Classification (NCBI taxonomy): domain Eukaryota; kingdom Metazoa; phylum Chordata; class Mammalia; order Scandentia; family Tupaiidae; genus Tupaia; species Tupaia belangeri. The sequence continues at coordinate 1,347,582 of NW_006160189.1, read as the reverse complement.
AGAAAGATTGGAAGGTATAATATAATAGCAGGGAGGGCAATTATAATACTAGATATATTGTAGGGGGTATAATAGGAGGTGGGAGGGAGGGAATCAGGGAAAAAACAATACACTTAATAGACACTAAAATGGAACGTTATCTGCTGATGATAATGTATATTGTAGTGTTTTTAGCTTGACTGATATGCACTGTATTCATGCTGGAAAAAAATCATGTACACTGTAAAGATGTACAGTGATTAAATGTAAAAAAATATGGAGACTAATGGGTGGCATGCTGGTTAATGTGCTGGACACTCCTACATGGCCAACCACAGTTCAAGGCCTGGACCTGGTGGCTTGCTTTTTCATTTTCTCTCTCTCTCTCTCTCTCGTTCTCTCTCTGTGTGTGTCTCTCTATGGTCAAATTAAAATCAATGAAAGAATAAATAAAATTAGATAAAGAATTCTTTAAAAAATGTAAAAAAAAAAAAACCTAAATAAATAACAGATCAAAGGGCAGGTCTTATTTTGAAGTATCCAGGGCTACAACACCCCAGTCCTGCTAGTCAACTCTTTACTGCACAGTGTGTGTGTGTGTGTGTGTGTGTGTGTATGTGTGTGTGTTTTAAAAGGATCATTTAAATGTTATAGGGTATTTTATATTAGCTTATTTTAGTCAACACTTACCTGTTCTATACTCCGCACTGCTCAGTGTACAATACTAGAAAATATACTTGGCCTGAAATAGTATCCTAAAGAACCAAAAGACATATTTAATAATCTCTTTACAATGACACTTTACAAGGTCATTTGCTTGTGTCATTTTATCTATGCTCAGAACAATCCTGTTAAATACGTGTTGATGTTTGGGATTTTATGGGTGGGACCACTGAGACTTCAGTAACTTAAATAACTTTCTCAAGGTTGTTTATTCACTCACTCTTTCATTATGAAATATAGCTGGTACTGGAAATACAATAAAACCAAAATAGGCATGCTCTACATTCTCATAGTGCTCACAGTCTAGAGGGAACAGATAAGTAAATGAACACACAATAGTCACCTGTTAGGAGTAATGCAGAATTCAAAGCTGGGTTCCCTTTTCCTCATAGACTTTCTCTTAAAAATGAACTTATGAATGTTCAGAGTTTCAGGGATGCTTTCAAGTCAGACATTTTCTCATTTGTCCAGAGACATGCCATGTTGTCATCTCTTCCTAGCTCTCACAAGGACACCTGAGCTTTTTTCTTTTAAGACTTTTTTGCAATAGGACACATGAACTCACCAGAGAGAGAGAGAGAGAGAGAGACAAAGAGAGAAAAAGTGAGAAATCACCCCCCTCCAGGGGGATAGCCATGATGCAATCTCATCTTTTCCGTTCTTCTCCTTGGATTTTGAGCATGCATACATATGTGACTGGTATCATTTTCAAGTCACCAGTTCCGGGACTCAAACCACAGTTGGCCATGTAGGAGTCCAAAGCCTTAAGCACTATACCACTTGCTGGTCTTGGGATATTCCAACTATAACAGTTCAAAACTGAAAGCATAACCTTTTCTTTAAAATACACATGCACCTGGTCTTCCTTCATGTCTCAGAGATTCATACTATCTATCTTGCTGTGAAGCATAAGATCTATCACTAACATTTCTATTTTTTTTTTTTAAGGCTTTTGGCATAGGACATGAATGCTTGCTAGAGAGGGAGAGACACTGAGAGGGAAAATGAGAAATCACCCCCCAGGAGGAATGGCCACACCAAAATCCCTTCTCCTTCATTTTTCTATTGAGATTTTGGGTATGCATACACATACACTGTGTGACTTTCAAACCATCTGATCTGGGTCTCGATCCACAGTCCACATTGAAAGTCCATTGCCTTGACCACTATGCCGCCTGCTATCCCCTACATTCTGTTTCTATCACCACCACCTCCATCACCAAGCCCTATTAGCTGTTTCTCTTAGAACCCACTCAAATCTGTCCACTTCTTGATCTCTCCACCTCCAACTCCCTAGCACATGATGCCATCAACTTTGACCTGGAATGCTCGAATCACCTCCTCATTGCTCTATCTGTGTTCACGATACAGACAGGGTGTTATACTGAAATAGCAAATCCGATCATGTTACTTACTGCCTCTGCTTAATACTCTTCCATTATTTTCCATTGCTGTTAGGATAAAGAACAAACAATGAAGACTCAACATGTCTTCACATTCCTGGGGAGCCTGACTTTACATATGGTTCTCTGGATCTCTCCTACTCTCTTCTGCGTCATTCTCTGCTACTTTCAGCCTTTCATACATACTATGCAATTTCTTTTATAAGCAATAGATTAATTTCTGTTCATGGCACTAAATGCCTATTTATTTGTCAAATTTCGAATCTTTGTCTTCTCTTCTAGAGAAGACATCCTGGTCACCTGGAATAGGTTTTTGCTATTTCATACACTCTCATTCAGTCTAATATTTTTCATTGAGGTTGTGAGAGTTAAATTTTGCATTCGTTTCTTGACTCCTTCAGGAAACTTTAAACTCCAGATTGACAACAGTCATCTCTTCTTACTCTTCCTCCAGTCTCTAGCACCTATCACAGTACCTACTATTGGATGATAGCTAATCATTACTCATTTGTTCAGTGAATAAATAAATGAAAGCATGAATAACTGGAAGAGTCAGCAATTCGAAGGCCAGTCAGTCTGCTTCTTTCCAGTATACATTGCCAAATTTTATAGCTTAGAGATTTAAGTAGTGTTATTTAATTTTTAAAAAATATACAACAGCTAGGTATTGAATGCCTACTTTTTTGATTTATGCTATCCTAGATAGAGGAGGCACAGCAGTAAAAAAAAGGCAAAAAAGGCAGCAAATATCTTGTTTATGTTATTTATACTACACAGGAGGAAGGCAGTAAATAAACTAGTAAATAAAGAAGATGATATCAAGTTTTAAATAGAAGTAAAATAAAAAATAATATAATGGAATTGATAGGTATTTTGGCCATGAAATTATTTTAGACTGGTCAGATTAGATCAACGTCTCGAGGAGGTGACATTTGAGATGATATACATAAACCAATCATCAAACATTCACGTAAAAGTTATAGAACATATTGAAAGACAGTGATTAAACCTAACCCATGACATGCACTCTTAAAAATGTCGCAAGTGTTTTAGAAAAAGCATAGACGACCAGAGGAGTGAGATGACTTCATGGGGCCTCTTGACAATGTGTTGAATTCAAATGGAAAGAATGGGATGTGTTTGGGATAATGGATTTAAAGCATATATATAGCAATAACTGTGGCATGTTTGTGCGTATTTTGTAAAGGACATTTTGGAAAAACAAAAAAATAAAAGAGCTGAACAAGAGAATTCCCACAATGGATTCGGTGACATCAAGAAATTTGTTGTGTGTTTGTGTGTGTGTGTTTGTTTGGTAGAAAGAAACTTCAACAAAGGGATACAGTTTATTTAGCTTTATTTTTTCCTAAAATGATTCAAGGCATGCCTATATATGAGGCAATTTGGGAGTGGTGGAAAATAGGAAAGGAAAATAGGGAAGTAGAGTCGGTTGTAGAGATGCCTTCGAAGCCAGTGACTTGCACATTTACTCTTACATGGGACTAAAGACATATCGTGCTTTTTCTATTACCACTTAGCAGTTCATGGTGGTAAAATAAAAATGAACAGGTCAGAGAGGCAGGAGGCTAACTCCCCAAATTCTTTATAAAATGTTTTAATTATTGCTAAATAGGACGTTAATGACTACAATAATGACATTGTGAACAGTGTGGCAGCATAATGTGCTATAAAGGGCATAGGCCTAACAGGTCAGTAAATCTCTGTCTCCCATTAACAGGCTCTGTCGCCATAAATAGGTCACTTTACATCACTTAACTTCAGTTCTTTCATTTTTAAATTAACCTTTTAAGGTCTCTTTGAGATTAAAAATTCTATGATTTCATGATGAATGCCTTATAACAAGATTTTGTCATAATCTGTGCTAACTCTTGGCCAAAGAAAGAGGATCTGGGAGTAAAAGGATTTGCGGATTTCTGTGTCATAATATTCAGGGTTGTAGTCTTTGACTCTTCTTAAATTATCTGTACTCTAATGTGTTCCCTCATTAGTAATCACTGTGCATAGGGTACTGTAGAAAGGGGTTGCTCTTGCTTCTGGTAAGTCAGACTTTGTCTCTCTCTCCTTTCCATCTTTAAAACAGGTCCCTGCACTGTAGCATATTTCTTACACAGATTTCAGGATACTACTGAAAATAAATGAAGTATTTATTTGTGACTTTACAATCTTGGAGTTAATGGTACACAAAGTTTAGAGTGGTGCGTACTTCACAAATGAATAAAAAGTCATAAACTAATAAATGCCATAGAATATATATTTTTTAAGCTTCTTTGACTTATGGTGTGTGCACTCACCAGGGAGAGAGAGAGAGAGAAGAGAAAGACAGTCATAGAGAGGGAAAGTGAGAAGTCACCCCCCTAGGGGGGATGGGCACACTGCAGTCCCTTGTCCTCCATTTTCCTATTGGGATTTTGGGGATGAAATGCACATGCACCCCGTGTGATTTTTAAACCACAGGTCTAGGACTTGAACTGTGGTTGCCCATGTGGGAGTCAAGTTCTTTAACCACTATACCACCAGCTGGTATTGATAGAATCTTTCAAAAGACGTATAATCCAATTATAGAATTGTGGCATTGACTATTGAATGTCACTTTGTGGTTTCTCCATTGTCCATATTGTTAATGCTTTCCCTGTTCACTCTTGATCACTTATTTTATTATTTATTTATTTATTTATTTATTTATTGTAGAGAGAGATTTGTGCTATAAGGCATGTGTGCTCACCGGAGAGACAGAGACAGAGAGAGACAGAGACAGAGAAACAGAAAGTGAGAAATGATTCCCATGATTCCCCCCCACAAGGGAATGACCATGTCATAATCCCTTCTCCTCCATCTCTTAGGATTTTGGACACACACACATACATGCGCCTGGCACGAGTTTTAAGCTGCCCGGTTCAAGACTCGAACCACCTTTGACTACGTCATCTGCTGGTCCCCATTGCTAACTTTAAAAAGGGGATAGTTTTCAAGAACAAGATCTGTGTATGTGTACACGGCAACAGTAAAGCCAAAGGAAAAAAAGTGTTAGTAATTTCAATAAAAGTTCTAAACCCATGGATGGATACATACCATATATATGTTTCATTTTGACTTTTTTGGAAAGTAGTAAAATTTGCAAGACAAATGTCTATACGCCATACCACATTTCTATTAAAAGAGTATTTTTACCAATTAAGATAATATATCACTTTGTGGAAACATAACTTTTATCTTCACCTCAAGAGTTAATAACTACACTATATATGAATTTAGGATAAATTATATCAACACATTGGTGTAACTGACACCAAGACAAGGACAGGGTCAACAGAAGAAAATATTCTACTGAGTCAAATTTTCTTTTATCAGAAAGTATAGCTAGGTCAATAACTGTTTCAAGAAACTCTCACTGCTTCCTCAAAAAAAAAAAAAAAGTTACATTTGAAACTATTTCAACATATTCATATCCACTTAGTCAGCTTCCATTCCTGCATGGAATACGTGCCATCTACTGAGTTCAAGGAATATGCATTCAAACTCTCTATGCTCGGGTGCACGTGCACACATCCCCGTAAGTTGTAAATAGCTGTTATCACTTGTTAGGATAACTTAATTAAACTTGCTTATTAAAAACCTTTAATTCGTTAGTGATAAAATCTTGATTAGTACATTTTCCTGCTAGGTGACCTTCTAATTTAATAGAAAATGAATTTTTAAATGGGGAAAAATGCCTGTGGCAGAGATTTTGTGCAAGTGAATAGAGTTTGCAATACACATAGGGATAGATTCTAGCCTAATTAGTAAGGGTGCAAATGAATTTTTATTTCATACACCAGAAGTGTCATTGATGAACCACAGCGAGGAGTTTGAAATGCATTCAGATTGGCAGTGTGGGACTGAAATCTGTGGGAAAATCACAAGCTAATTCATTGATTGCCCCTTGGAAATTACTGCTGTTAATTGTTAGGTAATTAACATGGAGCTACAATTATATTGGCCTAAGGGGGTGATTAATGTTTCAACATGTCACATTAGCAGCGGCTGGATTTTCAAAGCTTTTCTTTTCACATGGTTTAGGAGACAGATGGTATATTGTCTATGGATTTTTTTTTTTTTTTAACCAAAGTTTATGCTGAGAAGGAGTGTGTGAATTTTCTATTCTTGAACCTCCTTTTATAGATATAAATTTTAACACATGAATTTGATAGTTTTTATAAAATAATGTAATATTTGCTAATACTTTTCCTCTACCTAAAATATATATTGTTAAACAGGAAAGTTATTGCAATTTTATGTATTGGTCCAAAATCGAAGCGATCTTAAATGTGAAGAGTTGGCATTTTTCTTTATGACAAGTTGTAAATTATTTAGTGATGGTAAGAAGAAAAAGAATTGTATGGTATCATATTTATAGCAATCAATATAATTTAAGCAGAAACTAAATAAACCATACTGAACAAGTACATTAAATAATAGTAAAATAGAGTACATTAATGTCGCTATCTTCTTGCATCTCATTACCTCTGTTAGCTTTGCTTTTTTCTTAATTTATGAGAGCCTAATATAGCCTCACTGTGGTGTGGATTTTTCAGAACTATCCTTTGAAACAATGTTGATCCCTGAATGTCAAGGCTAAAAATGAATGGACAGAATACATGAAATACATTTCTTATTTTGGGAGGATCTTTGCAGACAGTCACCACTATTCTTTACAAGGTTAGTGCAGGATGTTACACAAGGATTAAGGATTTGCTTATACCAATAGTTTTTATTTCAAAATCAAGGTTTATTAAACTGACAGCAAATGTATTGTACAGCTTTCTTATAATAAAAATAACTATGAAAAATTATATACAAACTATAGTTACTTCTTCGGTTGAACATATTATTCTTGCAAATTAATTTTCTTTATGTATAGATGAACTCTGCAATGACTCCAGGTATATGGGCAAAGATATCTCGAGCAATACTTTTAATATCAGTCCATTTGCTTTCATTGGAAATTCATTTTTGGCTAAAACGGTTAAAAAAGTTTTCAAAGTATTTTAATGTTTAATACAACTCAGTGTGATACATGACCTCTTATAAAAAATAGATTCAATAATAAAATCTAAGTGAGTTCCAAAATTCTTAAGATCTCCCAAGGTGGTTTTTTTTTTTTTCCATCCAATTAAGTCACATTATCTAAAAAGGTAGAATGGATTTCTCATAGTTCAAAGAACTCTTTTATAAGTGTGTGTGTGTGTGTGTGTGTATGTGTGTGTATGTGTGAGAGAGAGAGAGAGAGAGAAGGAAAATCTGAAATATTATCTTTCTTGTGGCCCCATACTGAGGTCTTGTGACTGCAGTCTCTGACTTTTATATTGATTTGCACTGCTTCAACAAATGACAGAAATCTTTATTATCTACAGTCAAGCCAGCTATTAACTTTTAATGTCCATTACAACTGAAAAATTGTGAAAGAAAACCCGTACTTCTAATTTAACCTTTAAAATAGAGAGTTACTGAAATCTTGATTTTAGACAATCCTATATTCAGATCTTTGAGCATTTCTTTTACATTCAAAATCAATTGCAATTGTTCAAATGTCTATTTAACTGCCAAGTTGACATTTCACCTCAGCTTCTCTTTTCTTTGCTTATTATAATTTTACAAAAAAAAAAAAAAATCCTTCCAAGCTGGAAATAGCAGAATATGCAGTAAGGCTAAATTAGGTGCATACATTTTTCTTGGAGAAAAACTTTTGACCAATGTCTTTTTTCATCCTGTTTTAATAATGGCTTTAAAGTGAAGCAAGAGGCTCTGACTTTGATTATAAATTGTAAGCAGTAAGTTAAAATTTGCATTTGAAAGTTCCCTGGGGAAAGTGAAGGTCATGGCTACTAATCAACTTGGACGGTAGGGGTCACTCTAATTCTTTTAAGATAAACTTACAGGAAGATTATTAGCCACAGGTAAGATTGTTCTTAAAGATACTTGAGGGGAGCAGAAAGTCTCTTCTAAAATAGAAACTTCAACTGGTATAGCTTCAAAATTAGTATACCTACTACACACACACACATCAACTTAATTTACAGTTGAATAGAATTTAAAATACAGAGGATGATTGTTCCGCATTAAACTGTAGTGACATTTTAGGATTACTGTAGTTTTAATTCTTGAGTTGTCGTTTGTCACATATGAAGAGCTTTAAGACATTCCAGGACCAACCCACTTCTGTAATGTTATTTGCTCACGCTAGTGATTATTTCTGTTTTACCCTCTGACAATCTTCATGCTTTTTTTTAAAATCATGAATAGTCAGAAAAATGACAATGTTAGACATAAAAATGAGAATTTTATTATGAATATCAATGTCCGTTTTCCATTCTTAGGGATCACTTCAGTTTAAAATGTAGACAAAATGAACCAGTCATCAAAAGGGGTGTGATGCAATACGATTTTTTTCATTTTCAAGTCTGTTATGTTTTGGTCACAATCTTTGAGGATCTCAACGTTTCGTGAGAGGAATAGATATGAAAATAAAAATTACAATTTTACACACTAAGGACTGTACTTTAAAGGAAAGTAATGTTTTGGCTGAAGAAGAGCGGAAAATCTGAACCTGTCAACATGAATTGGGGGCAGTTTTCCTATCAAGGGAGGGTAGGGTTTATCAGAAGAAAGGAAGAAAGAGGTGTACTAAGCATAAAAAGTCATAGGGTTACTTAAGGAAATAATAACACCTCAGTATTGAGGCATTATTTGGTGGGAGAGATTATGTCAAAGAATGAATTTGAAACTCATAAGGATTTTGTACACAAGATTAGTAATTTTTACGTTAGTAATTAGTAATTCCATAGCAATGTAGGATCCGACATGACAGGATATAGTTTTTTTTTTTTTTTTCCCCCAAATGTAACACAATGATCAGTTTAACTTTTTGTTCTTCAAAAATAATTTTAAAATGATCAAGGTTGGACAGATACTTCTTGTTTGTAAATTTAGAACAAATTCATTAAATGCCTATGATAGCAAGGTACTATTTGAGGTGCTAGATTTATAGCAATCAACAATTAGATGAGAAGACTGTCCTTACACAGCTTTCGTTCTAGAGGAAGGAGCTAGATTGCAAAGAAGGAAAAAAGGGTAAGTTAATATGAGACAAAGAAAGTATTGTGGGGAACAAAAAAAGAAACTGCTATAGGATAGAGAATATTGGTATAGAGGAATCACTTTGCATAGTCAGATTGAGAAGGTCATTCAGAGAAGGGGCAAATGAATTGTCACCTAGATGACGAAAAGAAAGAAATGAGTAAAGATCTGGAGGACCAGTATTTCAAGACAGAAGAAAAGCCTTTGGGCTTGTCACATAAAACATTTTGAGAACTGGAATCATGCTCTCTTTTCTTCCATTGAAGGCAGATAACACAACATAGTGGGATGATTATGAGTGAAGAGTTTCATAAAGCATCCAACTAATTTGGATTCAAAGTCTCATTAGTCTTTCTAAGGAACTTAGGCAAGTTAAGTATTCTGATCCTCAGCTGTTCTTTTTCTAAAATGTAACACTGCATAAATACCAAAAGTGTCCAAAGTACAGGTAGGTAGTTAATAAATAGAGCTCATCTTCCTCCCTTCTGACTCATTTTCTCTGTAGTATAGAACTGTGGTACTTACCAAGCCAGCAATGTTTTCCCTTCCTTCCTCCCTTCGTGCCCGTCTGCCTGCCTTCCATCTTTTTTTTTTAAGTAAGGGTTTTTTTTTTAATTTTTTTTTCTTTTTTTGGAGAGGTTTTTGTTATAGGGCACGTGCGCTCGCCAGACAAACAGAGAGACAGAAAGTGAGAAATCACCCCCCAGGGGGTATAGCCATGCTGCAATCCCTTCTCCTCCATTCTCCTCTTGGGATCTTGGGCACACACGCCCAGTGTGAGTTTGAGCCACTGGGTCCAGGACTCGAACCGCAGTCAACTATGTGGGAGTCCAGCGACATAGTCATTATGCTAACTGCTGGTCCTTTAAGTAAGGGTTTTACAATGTTTTGATTTTCCTGCCTCAGTGTGCCCACTGTGACCACAAGTGCATGCCATCAGGTCCACCTGTTTTAGAAAGATTCTTGCTATATCGCCCCTAGTAGCCTTGGACTCCCAATGTTCTGCCTCAGCCTCCCAAGTCGCTAGTACCACAGGCCTATGCCACTTTGCCTGACTTTTCATTTGTTAATCCTCAAACATCAAATATCTTCATCTTTACTATGAAGTCCTTTGTACAGCCTCGATTCAAAATTAAATAGAGAAGGTTGAAATACAATAACAAATACAGGGAAGGAAATTTGCTGTTTACATTCAGGTTTTCCTATTGCTTAATTATTCTTCGTATTACTCTTAATTGAAAAGGGAAAAACTCCAAATTGTTCAAGTCTGTATAAGAAACAACCATATTTGAGAATGAATAATTCTGTAGATTTGTCAAGTTCTTTTTTTTTTTAATTTAAAGAACTGCTAGAATAGGCTACTATTACGGCCTGCCAACTTTGAATGAGTTTTTGAAAATCACTTAGCTAGCTCTTGTTTTTATTGCTCTTGTGATTTATTTGTGGGCATTGCTTCTAAATAAGACTTTTCTTATCCCATAACTAAAACATTTCCTTTGGATCTAGCATTTCCAACAGTCCTGTTCTTAACTTTTCTCTCGCTCTTCTTCTGTTGACAATATATCTCTTACTATTGAGCTTCATTGCCAATTCCCTAAACCTCTTCTTCAAAATAAATCCTCTGACCTTCTTTCTCTAAAGTCTAAAGACCAAAACAGACTCCTCACCAGTCTTCCAAGTAATCTTATCTTTTCTGTCACTGACTGTATAAATTTACTCCTGCCACAAGCAAACTGCCTTCAGTCATGTTTTGTGAATACTTACTGAACAGCCTCCTTATATAATGGCGTCCAATCTGCTCTTCTTTTCCATTCCCCTCCACAACTTTCTCCTGACTCCTTTTAAAAAATATATTTCTAGAGTGTTCCAAGGGCTAGATAGGTAAAAATTCTTATTTTAGGGCCGAAGTATATATTTCATACATCTTTCTTGCAATATAACAGAGAGGTTATTGCAGAAAGAAACATGGCATATAATGTAATCTAACATTTGTATTACATAACGAAATTAAAATGTAAGAAATTGAGGTTATATTTAGGACCAGATATTAATGCTCTTATTCTATTTCCTTTGCAGTTTATGAAAAATCATAAAGTATGACTCAGAAATTAACGACCGCCAACAGCTGTGTTTCATTTGCCCTACAAAATATTTAAAAATATTACTAGCTGTTTCTGAACTTTAATATTCTGAGATTTCATAAAGAAATCTGAATTTTCAGATTTCTCTTAGGAATCAGATGATTTGGTAATTCTGGGCACTCCCAACTACATGGCAGTTCTTGGCTAAAGCTGAGTAGCACACCCATATTGGAGAACTCAAGGTTTCCAATTGGCTAGTCCTCCAGGGTTTCATACTCCTCTTTGACTCAGGTATTGATATTACTGAGCTTGACATATACCATCCTTTCACCACAGCCAACTGCTCTTCACGTGAGCTGACACTTGAAAAACTGAACTCAGGTCCTGCATCGTTGGGGACCCAGGACTTGCAAGAAGCACCTGCTGCATTGCTCACAGGTGTACCGATGGCCTTGCAGGTGTCCTGGAGTGCTTCTGTGATTTCAGTGCAATTCCACAAAAATATTCTGATGACAAATGAAGCCATCTTTGGAGGATTTCACTGATTATTAAACCAAACTAAAATATTCTCCATTGTGAGTACTGTGTCTTACTTGTATTGACATGCACCAGCCTAAGATATATTTTTTAATGTCAGTTGTATAACAGAATCATAAAGGTAAAGTTGTTGGATGAAATCAAATAATATTATTATATGATTACATTTGTTAGAAAGATTATTGGGGGGCATTTGATCACTGAGCAGTATTCATTTTAGATGAACATTGCTGTTGGTCATAAAAAACAGAAATGTTTTCTTAAAGGTTTGTATACATTTCGCATTGGCAAGACATCATGTATTTATGTTCCTAATGTTTTCTATTAGATAGAGGCTCTTAGAATTGTAGTCAACTTGTTTATTATGCAACAAACGTATTGGCACTGCTCTGGTTAAACTGAACTATAACTGACAGCTAACAAGACAGCTCTTCTTTGGTAACCAAACAGGTGCCCTTCACTCATCATTACCAGAGCATGCACACCAAGCAACTTTCTCAACAGTGATGATCCATTTCTGCAAATCCGTTCACACTCTGTTGCTCATTTACTCTTTTGAGTAAGGTGTGTCAGACTTTTGCATGTTATGGGTAGAGCCAATAACTTAAGAAAAGCATGGCCACTGTTTAGAACAGGATTTTGACTTAATTATCAGTGTGATCTACATCAAGGCTGATGCCCTATGGTGTAATTAAGACTTATCAGAATTTTTTTCATCACTAAACTTTACTTGAATAATTTCATTGAATGAAAAAAGGTGAATTGAAATCATTTTAACATTCATACTTGTTTACCGTCTACTGTATTAATGCAAGGCATGAGATGACAGGGTATGAAGAATATAGTGCTTTCTATTCACTCT
>NW_006160189.1:1313089-1334810 GCF_000334495.1 Tupaia belangeri chinensis | reverse complement strand
CAACTCAATAAAATCATTTGAATAAATGATAGCAATGAGATGAATTCTGGTAGATACTAAGGTCCTTGTTATTCCTGTTTGTTTAGTGCTCAGTGAGCCCAACACTTTATAAACCATATTGGAGAACTTACACTCTGCCCTAGAGGCCCAAAGGTAAAATTAAATAGGCAAGAATAGTAGCATTAGCCAAGCAAGTGGTTGGTTCTAAAATAGAGAATTTGGAAACACTGAAAAATTGTCTTTTTTTTATTCTAAACATTTTTTCTCATACTTTAGTCATTTCAGAATTAAAAAAAAAGAAAGAGAAAGAAAGAGAGGAAGAAAGAAAGAAGTTAAGCCTAACCTCTAAGAGGATCAGAAAATATCATTTTGTGGAACTAAGGGAACATAAAAATAGACTGAACATAGAAAAGATTGTTACAAGTATGACTAGGAAAATAGAGATATAGAGCTGACTGGTCCTGTAGTTTAGTGGTTAAGGGGGCCAGATTCCACATGGCCTCAGGTGTTTTCATAAGCATACCAACCAACATGCCCCAAACCCTAACAGGATGGAGAAATGGGGGAGGAGGGAGTTGGTGTGATCATGCTCCATTATGGGATACTTTCCTTGTCTCCCTCTCTCTTTCTTTAATGAGAGCACATGCACTCTGACAAAAAAAAAAAAAAGAAAAAGAAAGAAAAGAAGAAAAATAGCCTTACGAATTTGGGTTAGAGAGAAGAAATGAAGAAATGTATAAAAAAAGACTCTATATAGATAAAATAAGTGTTGACAATTGAGGAGTCGAGAGTTGATTTAGCAATACATGCAAGCGTGGTTTATTCTAAAATGAAAATAATGGTTTACCAAACTGAATTTATATTGTCTGATAATTTTCTGGCTCTGCTTATCCCATTAAACTTTTTGAACAAATAACCATATTGATTTTTTGAAAAGCATTTAAAAATATATGGTTTTGGACATTCTGTTTATCCCTGTCTTTTCTGAATTTTCACATGCATGAAATTGCTTACCCTACTAATTAGGTATCTTCTATTAATATTTTACATAATTTTTTAAAGTTTCATATTTAGTAATGATAATATCAGGCTGTATATATAAATAAAAAAAGAAATTACCACATTGAATGGTTTTCACATTATGATTTTTTGGGGGTCTTAGTGACTATAAAATATATAATAATTTTTCTATTATACATGACATCTGGCCTTTGCTAAATTTGTTTTTTTTGCATTTTCTCTTATAATATTTTCTTTTGCCTTAATCACTTTAGTTTTTGAAAGGATTGTTCCTCAGTTCCACTTCTCAAATTATAACAGATCAGACTATGTAACAGGGATTAAACTAAATGTGTATTAGAAAAGGAAAGAGTTCACTGAGGCAAGACTAATCATCATTTAGATTATCAGTAGAAGATGATTAATAAACAATGGATTGCATGACAAGTTCTGTTGATGCTGTGTTTGGGTAGCCAAATGTTTTAGCTTTTACAAATGAAAAAAATCCCTAAGCAGCTTATGGCAGAAAGTAATCATTCAAATTACAAACTTAAGAATTTCAAATTACATACTTCATCAAGTTGAGTCTATTTTAACTTACTGAGCAGATTTGGTAGAACAGAATGAAATAATTACTTAGTGTTTCAAGTAAATGGAAAATCATCTTTTGATGCTTATAATTTGTTTTCTTTACAGTTACTATAATATATAATTTTGAGGAAAATTGCTGATAATTTATTTTTAAAAGATAATGGTTAAAATATTCAAAGTTGTGTTCAAGAATAAGCATTTTACATCATTTTTTCTTAGCATTTCTCTTGTCAAGATACATTTTTTAAAAGTATAGTCACCTGTCATATAACAGGAGGATGCATGTCCTGAGAAATGGGACATTTGGTAATTTCATCATGTGAACGTCATAAAATGTACTTTCACAAGCCTACATCCTATAGTTTTTTACACCTAGCCTACATGGTATAGCCGATTGCTCCCCGGCTATAAAGTTGTATGGCATGTTACTGACTTCTGTAGGTAATTACAGAACACTGATAAGGACTTGTGTATCTAAACATATCTAAACATACACCAGGTGCAGTAAAAATATGTTATAAACGGTCTTTATAAATATGCACATGGGGCCAGCAGATGCCATAGCAGTTATGTTGCTGGACTACTACATGGACAACCGTGGTTTGAGTCCCAGACCCCATGGCTTGAAACCCTCGCCAGGAGCATGTGTATGCGTGCCTAACGTCTTGGGAGGAGAAAGAAGGTTAAGAGATTGAGGCATGATCATCCCTCCTGGGAGTGGAGTGATATTTCACTTTCCCTCACACCATCTCTGTCTCTCTCTTGCTCTCTATGGCCCGCACACGTGCCCTAAGGAAAAAAAAACAAACAAACATCCAAAAAACCAAAATGTCCTTGGGGCCAACAGATGGCCTGCTGGTTTAGGTGCTGGATTTCCAAATGGCCGACTGAGATTTGAGTCCTGGACAGGCAGCTTGAAAATCATGCTGGGTTCATGTACCTGCTTGTACAAAATCCCTACAGGAGGCTGGAGGAAAGGTGATTGAGGTGATTTCTCACTCTCCTTCTCTCTGTCTCCCTAGCGAGTCCACTCGCCCTATGACAAAAACCTTTCTCTCTGGAAAGTGCATGTGTCCTATGGCAAACCCTTAAAAAAAAAAAAAAAAAAAAGAAAGAAAGGCGTCTGTATAGGGCAGATACCATGAAGAAAGGCGTCTGTATAGGGCAGATACCATGAATGTAGCTTGTAGGCCTGGAAACTGCTCTTAGTGAGTCAATGAATGGTGAGTGAATGTTAAAGTCTAGAACATTGTTGTACACTACAGTAGACTTAACACCGTACACTAAAACTACACTAAATTCATAAAAAATATTTCTTCTGTCAGTAACAAATGAACCTTAGCTTATGCTAACTTTTTAACTTTAAAATCTTTTTCTTTTATTTTTTTAAATTTGCTGTAGGATGCATGTGATCATTAGAGAGAGACAGAGTGCTAGAGAAAGTGAGAAAGCACCCTCTGGGGAGGATGGCCTCCCCAATCCCATCTCTTCATACTGCTCTTGAGATTTTGAGGATACATGCACACATGCATGGGGGTTTTCCAAGCCACTGGTTCTGGGACCCAAAACATATGGTTGATCATGTAGGACCCAGCCTCCATTACCACCATGCCACTGACTGGCCCTAAAGTTTTTAATTTTGTAAAACTGTTTTACTTTTCTGTAATAATACTTAGCTTAAAACACAAATACATTTAACAGTAATACAAAAATATTTTCTTTCTTTATGTCTTTAATCTAGAAGCTTTTCTGTGTTTTAACTTATTTTTATTTAAAGAATCATTTTATTTAACTTTATTTACTTATTTATGATTTATTTTAAAAATTTTGACCAGAGAGGAACAGAATGAGACAGAGAGAGAGAGAGAGAGAAAGAGAAAGAGAGAAAGTAAGCCACCAGGTCCAGGATTCGAACTGCCGTTGACCATGTGAGAGTCTAGCACCCTTAACCACCATGCTACCTGCCGGCCCCTATTTTAATTTATTATTATTATTTTCTTAATTTTTTAATTTTTTTTTTACTTTTTTAAAGTTTCTTAAAAAATAAGACATTTACAAACATATTAGCCTAGGCCTACACAGACAATATCATAGTTTTCTATTTCTACATCTTGTTCCTCTAAAAAGGGCCTTGAACAAAGCAACATATGATTAAATCAAGCACAAGAGAAAATGTGATTGAGAGACCTTGTAAACACAGCATTAAAAGATTAGTGCTACAAATTGCAGAAAAGACTGCAAAATGAAGAGGAGCTATTACTGTTTTTAATATTAAATCTTTGACATTAAAGAAAGTAAGCACATTCAAATTAAGAATGGCTGACTGCTTTGTAGCTGTGTATTCAGCAAAATGAATTACAGATTTTAATCATTTCTTTTTTTTAAGCTTTTAAAAATGGTATTTTATCTAGCTTTATTTACTTATATATTCAATTATTTTAATTAAACCAGAGAGGGACAGAGAGAAAGAGAGAAAGAGAAAGTGAGAAAGCAAATCACCAGGTCTGGGACTCAAACCACAGTCAGCCATATAGGAATCCAATGAATGCCCTTAGCCACCACACCACCTGCTGGCCCCAATAACTTATTTTACTTTAATGCTTTTAAGTACACATTATATTTTTTTCTAATACACTTTTCTAATACACTATTTTTTTCAAGATGGTTATTAAGGCCCTGAATACCTTTTTACTCCAATAGTTTTCTTGACCTGAAAATTAGATTGCTATTCGAGCTGCTGCTTTAAATATGTCTTTCTAGGAGACAGTGAGGGTCAATTCCTACCTGTATTCTTTTGACAATGTTCTTAATAACAGCTTCGTACAGAAATGATGGTAGATTAGGGGAGATAAGGCGGAAGAAAGCTTCTGATTTGATACTGCCATATTTTTTACAAAATTTATGGCACAAAACTTTTTAGATAGATATGGTTTTGAATATATCTTCTGCAGTCTGTAGCAGACATAAATCACCATCTTGCAACTAATAATTCATGAATTTTAAAAAAACACAACACTTCTATAGAAACAGAGGGGGGGGAAAGGCAGAAAGAAGAATGAAAAAAGTCTAAAAAAATCATACAGGAAATGGATAGGCAAGTGTAGCTCTATTGTTTAAATCTTGAAGCAGACCTTTTTCAGAAGTCCATGACCTTCAAAAGTAACCTGAATTTCACATTATTATTTAAATTCTCTTTGGCAGCCATCTGCATCCATCAGTTCTTCAGTTGTACCAAAGAAACATTACTCACCATAGGCTCTGGCACATTGAAAACACTTAATAAATATGTGTGATGAATATAAATATTGCTGAATAAACTGCTACTGGGAAATGATCATTTATTCATTTAAAATATTTATGAAATTCTAATGGTATATAAAGATGAATAATATCCAACAAATACTCTTGACAATTTAACTTACTTGATATTAATTGGTATTAATCTTGGAATAAAGAGCTTAATTGCCAATGTATGCTTGGTTACAGGACCTTCAGCAAAACTTATGTGATTTAAGGATTTACCACCACTTTCCACCTTGTCCAAGCTACCACACTGAGTAAATGTTATGGTTAGAATTCGATGCCACAGAAATCTGTCACCAAGTTCATTCTCTCAATAACTATGGTAACCTATCTCCTACAGAAATGGCCCCTATATATTTTTTTTCTTTTTTTTTTAGTGAGAGATTTTTGCTATAGGGCACATGCACTCACTGGAGAAATAGAGATAGAAAGATAGAAAGTGAGAAGTCACCTCCCCCCCGGGGGGGGGATGACCATGCCATAATACCTTCTCCTCCATTCTCCTCTGGGAATTTTGGGCACACACGCACACATACCTGACATGAGTTTTAAGTCATCTGGTCTAGGACTTGAATTGTGGTTGACTACATGGGAGTCCAGAGACATAACCATTATGCCATTTTCTAGTCCCTAGATGTTTCCTATATGTGATTTCATTCTCTGCCAATTTTTTTTTTTTTGGAGAGATTTTCACTGTAGGGCGCGTGCGCTCACCAGACAGACAGAGAGAGACATAGAGACAGAAAGCGAGAAATCACCCCCCAGGGGGGGTGGTCACGCCGCAATCCCTTCTCTTCCATTCTCCTCTCAGGATCTTGGGCACGCACGCACACGCGCCCGGCGTGAGTTTTAAGCCACCGGGTCCGGGATGCGAACCGTGGTCGACTACGTGGGAGTCCAGCGACATAGCCATTACGCTAACTGCTGGTTCCCTCTGCCAATTTTTAAAAAGATGAATAGAGTGATATTATTAACTCTACTGTGGATTAAGATACTGAAAACGGGAAGTGGCTGATGATACTAGACAGGTCTTCATCTGATCCCTCCCACACCCCACGTTGTTTTCTAGTTGGGTAACAAGCTGGCTGTGAGTCTTCATCAGCCACTGCTCCCAGCAACTGTGGGAATTCATGCCTCAGTTCCGAAGGGAAGTGGAAGCAGGACCCTTGACCATTCACTACACAATTTAACATCAAAACATCTTCCAAACTCAGCTCAATGACTGTTTCGCTCTATAATTCTTCCCTCACCTCTGTAACAAGGTCGGCCCTCTTTCATGTGCTCTAGGGCACCATGCATCTTTGTTCTGTGGCTTTAGTTGCAGTTTTATTTTATTCGTGAGTTAAATTAATCATCTATCTTCTACTTTGGGTCTCATGATTCAGAAGGGCTTAGATGGTGACTGCTTTCGCCCAACATTAGATCCTGGGGCAAGCACAGAACCACATACACAGCAAAGGGAAAATGAGTAGAGAGGAAATGGAAGAGCTAAGCTGGGCTCTTGTCTTCTGGTGATGACTAGGTGGGAAACCAGTACTTTATTGCCACTCTTTGGCCTTGACTGCGATGGAAGAGTGCCAGAGAGAGGGAACTTGCAATAAGGAACTGAGGAGCGAGATAACCAGAGTTATCTGTATGTTATCTCTGTTGGAACTGATTCAAGAACTGGGTCCCAGTAATGGATCCAGAGATGCAGAGCCTATGCGTTGAGTTGGTTCTCTTCGAATAACCGCAGCACTTGGAAATATGGTTGAAAATTCCCCCCGCCCCACCATTACCAACATTTAGCCACATCTGAGATTATTTACCTCTGAGAGTAAGACCCAGCTGTGGGAAAACAAAGGTGGCTTCTTGTTCTCTTTATTAGGATTCACAATAAATAAACTGGATTTTCCCAAATTTCCCAGATATTTCTGAGTTTTGAAACTTGGCATTATTTTCAACACTAAAACAAGAGGACAATCTCTATGGTGGCAACTCCAGATTATTATGTCTTTTTTTTAACTCCATAGAGTTTTATTACTGTCCAACAGTTGTACTACTCACATATGTGTATTAATGATGTAGTGTTGGGGCCAGCAGGTGGCATGGCTGCGAAGGTGCTGGACTCTCGTGTGACTGACCATGGGTGAAGTCCTGGACCTGGTGGCTTGCTTTTTCACTTTCCTTTGATTTCTCTTTGTCTCTCTCCAGTAAAATTTAAAATAATAATAATAAAAATAATAAAATAAAATAAATAATTCTTAAAAAATAGATAGCGTCATATATGTAGTGTCACATCACCAGCTGTGCATATGGTTCATTTTCTATTATCCTCACGCAGAGCACCATCTGACCATGACCCACTAGTTAAGACTGCATTATACTGTTTTCTGAGGGTGCTATTATAAAAGTTTGCAACGTGAAAGAACTCATTCCTGGCTCTCCAGTCACCAACTCAGTCCATTTTAGAAAAAGGGCCAATGATGATTTAGCACAGGATGGAGTCTGATCATCACATCTGGTTGGAGAAAAATCTTAATTTACCAGGATCAGAGAACCCTTAGAAGCTTTATCAATTATAGAAAATATCTAATACAATTGAACTATTTTCATTTATTTTTAATCAGTGGTTTTAGACCTAAAACTTTATTTTTATTATAAATATTTTGTAACAAACTTGATAATAATGAAATAAAATTAATTTTCCATATCTACATATGACTAACAAAAAAAGAATTGATATAAGATCTTAACTACACAGAAGAAATATAAATAATCCTTAATAAACTGATACATTTTTTCATTTGTAAAACCTTGGTCATGTCTATAATGATATCAGTAAGTGGCTGGAGGCTAGCACCTATAAAAATTCCACGAATATGGCAATGACAGATGAAGAATAATATATGTATACCTATTGACAACTCACATACCATGTGCAACTTTGCCTTTAGAAACCTGTTATTCAAATGGCGAATGCTTCATAAAAGAATTAAACTTGGGGTCAGCATGTGGCATGGTGGGTAAGGTGCTGGACTCCCACATGGCCGATGATAGTTCAAGTCCCAGACCTGGTAGCTTTCTTTCTTTTTTTTGGAGAGGTTTTTGCTATAGGGCGCGTGCATTCACCACACAGACAGAGAGAGACAGAGAGACAGAAAGCGAGAAATCACCTCTGGGGGGAATGGCCACACCGCAATCCCTTCTCCTCCATTCTCCTCTTAGAATCTTGGGCACACATGCACACGCACCTGGCGTGAGTTTTAAGCCACAGGGTCCAGGACGCTAACTGCGGTCGACTACGTGGGAGTCCAGTGACATAGCCATTATGCTAACTACTGGACCCTGGTAGCTTGCTTTCTCAGTTTCCCTTTCCTTTTCTCTGTCTCTCTTTGGTCAAATTAAAAAATAATAATAAAAATAAAAATAATTATTCTTTTTAAAAAAAGAGTTGCATGCTTGGTAAAATTTAAAAATACAATCTTTCTTTGATTTACACAGTAATAATTTTCTGGAAAATTGAGTGTATATTAAAAATGGGACTCAAATATTTTGACTTGATATGTAAATAAACTTGGTTTCTAATCTAAGAAAAATTTAAACAGGTTATTCATATACATAAATATATGATAGGACATTAAAACTTTGCAGGGCATCTGATAGCTCAGGCTTTCTTCTTAAGTATCATAGCACTCTCCTTTACAGTCATAACACAAAAGATCTCCACAGATTTTCAAAGTTCTCTCGAGTGGTCGAGAAATTATTTTTGATTCCCTGAGGTTCCTGTTGGTTTAATGCACATAGTCAAGTTGCCAAGAGGGAATTTAGGGGAGTAGCTTTCTTAATTGTAAAAAATCTCTGAGTTCCTTGTCCCAACAAATACCCTTTATACAAGAGGATTTCCAAAAGTTCATGGGAAAGTGAAATTAAAATATACGTTCATTTTTAGTATGAAAAAGTTCCAAAATCCAGGCATAATTTTTCAATTTTGAAGACCCACAGGAACACATGTTCATTTGTGTGCTATACAACATGCTGACCTTTTATTGAATAATTTTTGAATGTATATTGCATGTTATCATAACTTACAAATTAATACTACATTTAAAATTCTTCCAGGATATGTGGCACACACTTTTGATTGCATATTTTAACATAAGAATAGTAAAAAAAATTACCTATTATGTGGGAGACCATAACAGTTTTTGAAGTAAAAAGGAATCTTCATAATAATACAATTTTGATGTACAAATAGTAATCATGAAGACGAAGTTGATTTATTATCATCAACATAATAAAGATAATAGTACCCAACTGAGGGTCAGAGAAAAGGTAAGGAATCAGACTCCAAGGGTCTCAGATAAATGGAGGCCATGCAGTAGCAACTGACAAGTTAGTTAGGAGGTAGATCAGCACTGAAGTGCCCTAAAGGCTGTCACAAATGCTATTGATTAGTCAATGATCAATTTTATCAATGGTAGTAAGGTGGAGAGGGCAAATTGCCTTCTTCCCTCTCTTTTTTAAATGTCTCATTGCCTTCACAGCTTATGGATGCACTTAAGCTTTTTATAAATGGCTTTAAATAACTCATTAGTTCTAATAAATCAGTACATTTGCTATCAAATATTTGAAGTTGTTTGGTTTGTATTGCATCGAAAAGCAACAAATTGATTAAAGGACACTTTCCTTATTAATTGTTTTTAGTTACTACAGTAAGTTCTTTGCTGTAAGTACCATTCTATATTAGTTATTTTGGCTACAAATTATCCTATTATGGAAGACTTACTATGTCCATTAAACAGATAAGAATATCAACCACCAAAGAGCTTCTGTCTACTCAGGATCACACTTAACCATTCCAGGAATGATCTTGATTGTAACACTAGGTCAGAGCTGCTGGATTTGGGGCAGCTTTGAGCAATAAGAGAGGAGTCCAGAGTGTCTCACCTAAGAGAAGTCTGTCCCCTCTAATCGAAGCCTATTTTATAAGCTGATTAAGATTTTGATTGCTGAAGCCAATTAAGGCCCTCTTTCTTTTAAATTTCTCTGTTTTCTTTCTTCCACTTTTTCAGGAACACCTTTAAAGAAAAGACAACATAACAAAAGGTGAACTATATACATAGTTTATAATTTTGTAGAGACAATTTGACCTTTAAATTGCATAATAAGAGGTAAAACTAAATGATAATTAAAAATAATATGGTAGAAGCTGAAAGATTTGATGACAATTATTAAATCATATTAAACCAAATAAATGGAGAATTCTCTATCACCAAATGGTTATTTCTGTGAATTTATGCTAATTGAGTTGGTATGGGGATGAAGATGTGGAGCAAGTTTACTTTACAGAGAGGCTGAATGTCAAATGCTGCTAAGGTGATGTTTTAGACTTTATTTCTGTAGATGATGTTGACCCCATTTTTAACTTCTCAACTTCCTAAAATGATAAATAGAAGTACTTCTACAGCTAGAACCTGCCAAGGAAACATTTATACTCTGTGTTGAAGTCTTTCAGAGATTTTTGGCTCCTAAAACAAGTAGAGATGTGAGAGACTAGGTCAGAGTTGGGAGGTAAGATTTTTTTTTTTTTTTCCCCAAAGCCTTGTTCCAAAGCAATTATATTTAAGCTTAAAGCATGTGGCAAGAATTGTGATTTTGGGAACCAGCAGTTAGTGTAATGGCTAGGTCACTAGACTCCCATGTAGTCGACCACGGTTCGCATCCCGGACTCGGTGGCTTAAAACTTGTGCCGGGCGCGTGTGCATGCGTGCCCAAGATCCTGAGAGGAGAATGGAGGAGAAGGGACTGTGGCATGACCATCCCCCCTGGGGGATGATTTCTCGGTTTCTGTTTCTATGTCTCTCTCTCTGACTGTTTGGCGAGCACATGCGCCCTAGAGTGAAAAAAACAAAACAAAACAAAAAAAACCAACTCTCCAAGAATTGTGATTTTAAATTACTTCCTAACAGTCTTGAATTTATGTTATTTTCATGAATATTAAATTCAAAGATATGCTATATACCATATTCTTTTTTTCAACTTTTTTCCTTTATTTTTTTCTTTTCTTTTCTTTTATACATTCAATCACATTATTATTTGTCTTACAAAATGGATATTTCAACAGTGAATATTTCTCCCTAGTACAGTTGATAAAACTACAAAATATCTTCAACAGATAATATCATATTTCTTTGTCCCATTAATGCTTTGCCTCCCTATTTTTCTTCTAACTGTCCTTCCTCAGACCCTCCTCTTTCGCACACACTATATCTGGTATTTACAACTATATACTGTGTTTCTATATAATTTAGTCAATTAGTTTCAGTCATAGAGTGTGGACACTCAGTATATATAAAGTGAGAGCATACAATGCTTCTCCTTCATAGCCTAGCTTGCTTCACTCAGCAGTAAATCTTCCATATTCTTTTTACTTTATTTTTGTGAATGTTTTGAACATTGCCTTTATTTTAAAAATAATTATTTACTTAATTTTAGTCATGATAATTATTATCACTATTTTTTAATTTGATGAGAGAGAAAGAGACAGAGAGAGAGAAAGTGAGAAAGCAAGTTGCCAGGTCTGGGACTTGAACCACAGATGGCCATGTGGGAGTCTAGCACTTCAAAACTCCGCTACCTGCTGGCCCTGAACATTGCCTTTTTTCTGCCTCAATGAATTTTGTCTTAATTCCTTAACCAGTTTATGTAGATAGAATGTTATTAATTAGTCAACATTTAACATTTATATTTATTTTTATAATCAGAAGAGGATTAGTTTGATCAGGAGTGAGAGGAAATAATTTGGACAATTATTGTCAATAATATAATAGTATAAAAGAGCATACATTACTTTTGTTAAATTTGGTCATCTCTTCAAATTCAACATTTTAAAATAAGGCATATAATTTATTCTCCCAATCTTCCTCTTATTACTTTTACTTGTATGAATGACATCACTATATTTCCAGGTAATCTTCAACTCCTTATCTAATTTCTCCTTGCCGTTTTTTCTACTCACTTCCCAAGTTCTGTGGCTTCTATTTACACTATGATTCTTCAGTCAACCCCTCTCCATCCCCAATTTTACCACTTGAATGTAGACCTTAGAATAACTTCATCAGTCCTGCACAGCATTCTGTCACTCCAAGTTAATTTTAAAGGAACATGGTATCTTTTTGCTCAAAATACAATGAATAATGTGTTATTGGATAAGTTATAAAGGATTTCGCCTGACATACAATTCCCACTATAAGGTATTCTCCAATAACTTTTAAGTCTCTTGACTTCTGTTTTCAATTCTTTATTTAATTCAGTGTTTTGTCCTGAGCACCAAGAGCTTCCCCACATTCCTTTGAGTTTAATTCATGTTCTTTGATCTACCTAGAATATCACCTGGCTTTTCACATCCACATCTAAAGTTGGTCTAACCTTAAATCCTGTCTACAATGCCAACAATTTCCTGATTACCCTAGCCAAATGTGAACTGTCTTTTTTCACAAAATCTGTATTTATTTTATTTTCTATACCCTTTTTGGAGCACTTGGTACTGGACACATTCAAGAGCTTTTGCTAAGGTTTTCTGACTACTTGGTAGCAGAATATAGATGCTAGAGTTCTTCTTAGCTGCAGAATACAAAACTTGGAGTCCTACTTAGCAGTTAAATACAGAAGTTAGACTCCTAGGCTATGGTGCATGTCATTCATATGGTATTTACACACACAGAGCCACACTAATTTGCAATTGCAATTACTTAAACATTTACTATACAGATAAACACAGGTTTGGTTGTCTTATGCCTTTGAGAGAAGTTAAATTCCCATTGTCTGAGAAACAAGATCTTCACAGCAGTGGAATTCCAGCTGGGATGCCCATCAGAAATTGCCGAAGCAAGCATTCAATGAAATAAGTTCCCAGGCATACTCCTGGGCAGTCAAGCTCATCAACACAGAGATCATTTCTATCTCAGCATTTTATGAGCTCCTCAGAAGTAGAGGTTTTTAAACAGAACTATCTGAGAGCAAATCATGCAAAATTTTAACAAATATCTTGTGAGCAGTTCTTTCAGTTGAAGCAGTTGATGTTTTGATTTCGTGCCCATTAATGAATCCCTTCACTGTGTACTGCTTAGGATGAGGGAAGCATGCTTTTTATGAGGATTCCCCATCAGGATCGGGATAAGTGTGGGACTCTGGCTGGGATAATTTGATGTGAGGCTTTTGGCTTCTTCAAGCTGCTAGGCAGCATGAGGCAGTGACGGCGACGGCATGCTCTGTTCTCCATTGCTTGTCTCTGTGTGTGTTTTCATCATTCACACAGCAGTGGTCACATGAATGACTGCCTCGAGGACTTCCACGAGTGCTTAGACTCTGGTGAGGTGAAAAAGCTACCTAGGAGAGAGAAATTCTACCTTCCCATACCCGAGTCGATGAATTTAAAATTAATGTATGTGTGTGTTTGTGTGTGTGTGTGTATGTATGTTTGTATGCACACCAAAATTCTATGGGGGTAAGCTACTCAAATTTTCTATGATTGACTAAATGTGTATACGTAGTTGCCAGAGTATTGTTTTTAAGAATGACTTCAGAACTTAGGTATACCAATCAGTGAATTTAGAAATCTTGACTCCTTTTTCCATTCCCTGAAGTCTATGGAGTTTTAAAAGACAATTGATAAAGGTCTTATTTATTGACACTACTCTCTGAAATCCAGATGAACTTTCCATTTTTTTTTTTTCTGTAGTGTGCCAGAAATGACATAGTTTTAATACTTGATTGCTGCTCTAGCTTGGTATTTATTTCTTCTCCTTTCCCTGAGATATGCAAATATTCATCTTTTTGCTAATAACTTTTATCCATTCTCTAGTCTGAAAGCTGATGCAAAGAAGTCATTAAAATTGATAGCAATATGCACCACTCCAGTGAATAAATTACACTTTCCATTTCATGAGGTCCCATTATCTCCTGCCTTGACCCTTTCTTACTTTTCTATCTGAAAGGAACCTGATTTATCTCAAAACTCTTGTGCAATCTTCATTTCATTTTCTTCCCTTAATTTCTTATCATATTTTTTACACTTTTAACTCCATTCAGTCATTTCAGTGCTTCTCTCTACCTTATGTTTTATATTGTACCATGTTTTTTTCTTTTTTTACTTGACACATTTCTGGAATCTTCTCCTTTCCCACATTCACTCTTTATTGGAACTAAAACCATATTTATTTCTAGGTGAAATACATCGTTCTTGAATATAATTTAATTTTCCCGTTAGTATATTTTATTTGCTTTTTCCTTTAACTGCCTCCTTTATTTTTCATTTGGTTAGCATACATCTCTACTCAAAATTTACTTTACTTTATATTTTAAAAAATCATATTTTTGCCTTTTTTGTATCCTTTTAGTTGATCTGGTAGACAAATCCAACTATATTACTCTGATTTTGCTGTCATTTTTGAATCTGTAATAATATCTCCTGTTACTTAAACTACTTTTGGAATTACAAAGAAAGCACATTTTCTTGGGTCTTTGAAAAATGTTGTAAGAAAGTATTGTCAGCAGAAAAGTGGGAAGTACAGGAAACACAGCTTTGGTGCAATCTTTGTTGAAACTTTCAGCTTTGAACTTCAGACACAGAAAACCATTAAATGCTGGGATAATAGAACCCGTTTCATTGTATCCTCTTTGTTTGGCTATCTCAGTGGTTTATCAGTCCCCATAGAATATGGGGCTGGAGGGGGTCTTGAGAGGTCATTTAATCTATTGCTCTATGGCCTGAGGGTTCTAAGGCCTCCCATGCTCTACAAGATACCTTTTCAGTTTTGTTCTTACCAGTTTAAATGATATTTGGAATTCTTGGTAAATATTTGGGAAGGCTGCAAATGTCATAGGGAAGAAAGAACTTGTATAGACAGAAATGATAGAAATGTCACCTACTGAAAAATTTGAACAAGAGGTTATTAGAAGAAAGAAAGCCTATGTCTCTAACTTATTACAGAATTGTTGGTAACATGTTATAATATTTTTCAGCGTTTTGGCCTAATGCTTCTTCAGAATGAGTCTCCTCATAAACAGTGATGGTATGGACTTTGAGGCTGTATGGGCAGCGATGAGTCCAATGTACGGAAAATAATATGCTCATCTACTTTCTATACAGCACTGCCATCCATCCATTTCAGTGATGACCTGTCCTCTCCATCAAATTAATATTCTCAAAAGAAACAAAAATGATACTGAAGGTTACTGCATGAATGTGAAAGTTAGGTCATTACAAATTCAACTTAACAAGGATAATTTTAAAATGAGTTATCTTGATACTACCAATGCTCCTGACTCAGTCTCTGACTCACAGTATTGCAGTACCACAGACTTATTTATTATTATTTTTAAGGTTTTTCTGTAGAACACATACACTTGCCAGAGAGATACAGAGGGAGAGACAGTGAGAGGGAAAGTGAGAAATCACCCCCAAGGGGATGGCCATGCCGCAGTCCTTTCTCCTCCATTTCCATCTCGTGATTTTGGGCACACACGTACACAGCGTGAGTTATATGCCATTAGTTTCATGACTCAAACCATGGTTGGCCATGTAGGAGTCCAGTACCTTAACCACCATGCCACCTGCTGACTCCCATCACAGATTTCTAAGGCCACCATTACAAGTGATATTTAGAGAGAGGGGATGGGGAGGATTAAATAGCATCTAAATGTTTTATAAATTCAGATCTTTACACATGATACAGTTCTAGTTTTAGGGAGGCCTAGCCCTTAGTGATTATTTAAAGCTATGGAACCACTTCTAAAAATAACAAAAAGTAAATAAGAACTAGACCACATAACATTGACCATTTACTTTGATATGAAAGCCCTTATATTATTCACTTTACTTATGTAGATAATTTAAGCTCTACAGAGTTTTAAAAAACTCATTATCGCTTCAAGAATTGCTAAGAAATGACATAGAAATGAATGTATACACAGCAGTACAAATGTTGAGCAGATAGTGTGTGACGGGTCGTTCACTTAGTGGTTATCAAATTATTGAAATTCAAGAGAATACCCATAAATATCCTGTAGTTGAGAGTAACAAACATCAATTAGTGGAAAACTGGAAGAAACGGTAAGTCTTTGGAGACAATAATAAAATATTTCCACTTAGAAATGAAATTTGGCATTCAAATATATTTAATACCCAGGTTAGTATTTTTTTTTGGCTTTATTTAGGCTTCTAAAATAAGTCTTGAAGATATGACTTTAATGTGAGCATATTTCTAACAAAATATCTTATTTAGCACATGAAAGTTTTAGATGAAAGAATAATCCAATCTACAAAAAAAACAGTAGGAAAAAGATCCATGGTAATTTTGAATAGAAGCTACGTACGTTCCATGAAATAAAAAAACCACCCCCACCCCACCACCAAATTGTTTTCCAGTGTTAACGTTCAGAGAAATTAAGGTTAACAACACAGATAAGTGATACCTGGCATGGCAACACATACTGTCTTTTGTGTTCCTAAGCACATCGATTTTGTATCATCTAACACAATTCCATTTATTGCATTTTATTACGGTAGTTTAAATCATGCCCTGCCACCTACTCATTATGAAGCTGTGGGAATTTGATGTTAATTCTCTGATTCTCAGTTTACCTGTATAGTCACAAATAATATTTACCCTGAAGAGTTGTCATGAGACTCAGCTAGGATATCGTTTAAATATAAATGATGTACAATGGTAGATGACGCATATTAGCTGCACAATAAATTATAGCTCTTTACTACAATGTTCTTATCATTTATACCCTAATCTCTTACAATTATTTCCTTGCTAGGCAACACTCTTCAGTTTTCTCAATGTCATTCTACATGAAATTTTCAGATAAATATACCCCAAACAGCAGGACAATTGTAGCATGTGCCTAACTAAATGACCTTCTCATTAAATTATATTTTAACAACTTAGCTATGTCCTCACATTTCTCCAATGTAGTCACATTACATTACTTTTCCAACCCAATGTTTCTACATGTACTATGTAGGAGCCAGACGGCATTGCCAGAATTTATGTCCTACTTTCTCACCTGTGTTCATTTGTTTACACCGTCCAATTTACTTCTGTTTAACAACCGAGAATCTGTGCTGACCTTGGCTCTTTTGCTGTCATATACATTTTTTGCTCTTCTTTCATATTGAATCATTAAGAACTACATTTTCCAGATTCTCACAGCAACTGACTATTGAGTAAAGTTCAACAACTGGAAGCATGAATAGAAAACTGTCAGGTGAGGAACCAGCAGTTGGCGTGATGGTTACATTGCTGGACTCCCATGTAGCCAACCATGGTGTGAGTCCTGTACCTGGTGGCTTAAACTCACGCAAAGATCGCAAGGGGACAATGGAGGAGAAGGGATTGCAGTGTGGTCATCCCCCCTGGGGAGTTATTTGTCTTTCTGTCTTTCTGTCTCTCTCTGTCTTTCTGGTGAGTGCACGCGCCCTACAGCAAAACCTCTCCCAAAGGGAAAAAAAAAAAAAAAAAAGAAAACTTCCAGGTTATAGAGGGAAAAGTAAGAGTATTTGCACTTTTTTACCCTCTCTGTCCCTCAGGCAGTCTATGGCTATACCTGAATTTCTTCCATGTTCCTTGATTCAGCCAGTTGACATTTTCTATGCTGTTAGAGTCTGTTGAGGCTTGGTATCTTTGGCTCTGGTCAAAATATCTATTTCTATTTCCTTCCAGTTTTAGGAAGGAGTAAGCCTTCAGAGCTAGACAGTCTCAGAAACAGTTATTTCTGAGTCATTTGTTTGACTTCTGAGCATTTCCATTACCTGTGTATCCATTTTCCTGTGTTAAGTTCCCTTAGGTCAAAGAATTTAGAGTGGCGTCTGCTTCCTTACTGGCCTGTGAGTGCTACAGAGTGACATAGCTTTGGATTTAAATATTGACTTTATGATGAAAAGCTGCTTATCTGAGTCTCAGTTTTTTCACCAGTAACCTAATAGTGTGCTGTTAAGATAAAATAAAGAGAGTGTGTGAAAACACAGGCATTAATTAATACTTAGGTTTTCACTCCTTATTTTCTATGCACTGAACCCTTTAAATAAGTATGAGGTGATGTTCATTTAAATTAATTGATTACTTGAATGTAAGGGAATAAAGAAAAGTCTCAGACAATGATTACATTTCAGATGCATCTCATTATTTTTATTAAAACTGTGCCTTATTAATTAGAATCCTAAGATATTTTCATTGTAAGCACATATTAGAAAAATTTAATAGCTTATTAAGCACCTATTGTATTATACATACCATTTTCTAGGTAAAAGTAGGAGATCCTATTCTAAGGGATGTTCTGTGGCTCAGGGGACGTGTGCCAGGTGAATATGGATGAACTGTGGGCAAAGCAATCCCTAAAGTCCTGAGGGAGACAAGTAACAGGAAGAGTAAAGGATTTGTTGGATAAACATTAAGGTCAGGGGATTAGAATAAGGAATCAAAAGGAACTTTCCAATTACTGAGGATTTTCTCGTTCTGCTCTCTGTCTGAACAAGGAACTAAAACAACTGGGGACTGTTTTCCACCTATGGAGGCCAGTAAGTTGGGAATCAGAGATGTGTTTTTTTCTCTATGACAGCTTGCGTGGGTGGGGCTCTTCTATTTCAATTATTCATCTTTTTCTTGGAATATCTTTTCAGATTCTAAACTATTTTTTTATTCTTTCTCCTAGAACCCTGACTATAGTGATCTAGGGTTGTCTACAACCAGACATTCACATTGTATCCTGGAAAGAGCATTTGCCAGTACATCTTTTGTCTTCTGGACGTTGGGGTATAACAAGACTGCCACGCTCTGACTGTGCAGAGTCCAACTGATGTCTGTAGACAAGAATACATTTTGATTCCATATCCCTTGAATGAACAGATTTCTTTTGGAGGTCTAGAGAAATTCATCTCACTATGTTTGAAAGGATAAATATAAGGTATATTTAAAACCAGGACACTTGAACACTGCCACAATTATTGTATGATTCTGGGAAAATGTTTCATTAGAGAGGAAAGAACTCAAGCTATGTTAAATGTTGGTGCTAGAGTGAGACAGTGGTGTCATGGTTAAGGTGGCTGAATCCTCCATGGTCGACTGTGTGGTTTAAGTCCTGGACTTGGCGACTTGACAAATTTACTGTGTATGTGCATGTGTGCCCAAAATCTAGAAAGGAGAAATGGAGGAGAAGGGATTGTGGTATGACCACCTCCCATGGGGAGTGCCTTCTCACATTCCCTATTTCTCTCCTTTTCTCTTTCTCTCGCTCTCTCTCACATTTTCTGTCTTTCTTCCATAAGCACACATGCTCTCTAGCATATAAAAAACACACAAACAAACAAAAACACAGGTTGTTGCTATAGGGAAATTAGTAACCTAATTTCCCCAAACTTCATCTGTGGATTAGTTGTAATGACTAGAATAGGACGAGATCTGGGATTAGCAAAAAGACCTTTTCATTTTCTGTGTATCATTAGCTGTATAACTTAAGAGAAACGTCATTTCCTTCAAGCCCCGGCCTCATTGGACCAGTCACCTCTAATTTTTAACTATCTAATCCACAAAACATTCTAGAGCATTTCACAAAGAGATGTTTGCAAAAAAACCTAAGTTATTTAGTGAGATGGTCTTAGGTAATTTCTGTCAAACATCCTCTTATCTACATAAAGAGATGACTATGCAGTTTTAAAAAAATCCTTTTTAGTCTTTGAAAATATATAGAATTTGTCATTTTTTTCCTTAACTGTAGCTATTATCATTGTAATGGAGGTAAATGCAGACTCTTGCTATGAGACTGGACCAATTTAACTTAAACCCTAGAAATAGTTTGTCCTGAATCGATTTTGTTATGGATGTGAACAATGAATATAAGGACATCATCCACGAGGGTGATGTATAACCAAGGAAGCATAACATGCAGAATCAAACATGTGCTAAAAGGCAGGTGATGTGAGAGCAGAGCAGAAAGAACATTCACTTCTTTTTTTTTTTTTTTTTTTTTCTTTTTTTGGAGAGGTTTTGCTTTAGGGCGTGTGTTCTCGCCAGACAGACAGAGAGAGACAGAGAGACAGAAAGAGAGAAATCAACCCCCAGTGGGGATGGCCATGCCGCAATCCCTTCTCCTCCATTCTCCTCTCGGGATCTTGGGCTCGCATGCACACGCACCCAGCGTGAGTTTTTAAGCCACTGGGTCCAGGACGCCAGCTGCGGTTGACCACATGGGAGTCCAGTGACATAGCCATTATGCTAACTGCTGGTCCCAAGGAACATTCGCTTCTGATGAAAGCATTGAGGAAGATTTAATTAAAATCACATGTAAGCCAGAGATTAAAAGATGAGTAATGTTTAGTGAAGTTAAACTCTTCCAGAGGAAGAGTACACCAGATTGAGGCAAAAACATAAGCAAAGCCAGAGAAGAATGCAAGAGAGAATAGAGAGGATATTTGCAGAATTACAAGCACTTGGTACAGACTGCAGTTTTCAATTCCTCATGGAATTAATTAAGAGATACACCTGGGAAGATTATTTGGGATATAAATTATGCAGTTTCAACTTGGAGGCCACAGGATATTTTTTATTTTTATAAAGACATGCCATTGAACAATATTGAATAGGAACATACTTTTGGAAAGGTAAATCTGTAGGAGTTTGGAAGGTTTATTGTGGGTGAAATGACTAGAGACATTCCATTTTAGGAAACTATGGAATATAGCAGACAAGGGATTCTGTGTGCTCACACCAGAATCAGATGGCTGTGAACATAGTAAGTATGGATGAAAATGTTCTAGAAATTGGATCAATAAGACCCCATAACTGATGGGAATGATAAGAATTTCAAACATGCAGAGAAAATATTGTCAACATTTCAGAAATTCAAAACTGAGAAAACAGTTTATATTAATAGACATATATAACACAAGAAGTGAAGTAGACTTCCTCAGAAAGGCAGGTAGTCTAAGGCACATAAGCATAGGTTGATAATCATATATATAAAATTTTTGTGAATCTGCAGCTTAGGAGGTAGGTCAAAATTGTGACCGACTTTTGAAAATATGGCAATTTTAGAGCTTTCTTCCCCCGTCCTTTTATTTACCTCTTTGGCATAATTTACCAAAATGACCCCTACTCATACCTACTGGAGTAACTCCCCAGTATATATCTCTTGGGTCTCTTTCTTAAATTTTCAGTTACCTGTTTGTGGCCCTCTCAGACATTTAAAAAAAAATGTCAGTGTCAGTGAATCCCAAACTGATGTAATCATTTCTATTCCTCCAGACAGCCCTTTCCTAAAACCGGAAGGAATGACAATGCCAGAGATTGCCTTCATTATCAACTCAGACATAAACACCGTAAGCCACACAACGTAAAATAAAACATGCATATACAAAATAGTGAATCAGCTTTAATTTCTTTCCACCCTGGTTTCACTGGTCTATACCCTAATTTTTTCCCTTCTGGATTACTGAAGCAAATTTCTACCAGAAGCTCATGCCTCTGGACTGTTGATCCACTCCACATTCAACTACCTGTGTGACATAAAATGTCAATTTGATCATCTCACATTCAATCACATTGCAATCTGTTACTCTTTCCTTCCATTGAACTATCTGAAAGAAAGGGCAAGGTATGCTGTTTTCATAATTATTTTCGAAATCATAATTGTTAAGGGTTTTTGAATGAATTAACGTTTTATAATTAGAAATAAGTAAGTAAAAACAATGGTTGAAGTTGTGGTCATGCGGAATGCTCCCCTCACAAATATGCTCATGTTATTCCTCCTGTGTTCTAGATCTCATTGAAGGGTAACCATTCCT
>NW_006160189.1:1287542-1313079 GCF_000334495.1 Tupaia belangeri chinensis | reverse complement strand
GGGTTACCCTTCCCTGCTATATCTCAAGTTTCAAATGTGCTTCAGCCTCCACTCTTTGTTTTCCTATACTCTAACTCATGTCAGTCAACTAATTTTATCAACTCTATTTTCTAAGTATGTCTTGCATCATTTCTCTTACATCTTCTGCATTTCCACCACAGTCATTCAGCTTCTAGTATGTTTTATGTGGAGTTTTGCAGTTGACTCAAAACAGGTAAACTCAATTTTCTAAAGTACAACGTGGAACATTCTAATATGTTTTAAGAAGAGCAAACAAACATTTAAACTCCTTAATGGTCAAAGGAAAATTTCCGAACTATTAATATTTTAAAATGTATGTGTTTTAGGTTTGCTTATTTATTTTTCACTTGAGAAAAACAAAAAGAGAAAGAGCTAAGTGCTCTTAGGAGGGTTTCCATGCCATAGTCTGTCCCCAGTGGCTGTCAACTCATGAGATCACTTGTGTGTGCCCAGCATACTCAAGGAGGTCCTGAGACATGAACTTGGGAACGTTTCCACATGGGTCAAATTGCATTACTGTTATATCACTGCCTGGCTCCTATTAGTATTTTATACAAGGTCCCCTAACATATGATAGCAACTACATGTTTTAGTAACATCTTCCTTAAATGTTTTTCCATATTGTGAACACAAATAGAAAAATTCTCAGACATTCTTACTTGACATTTCCTGTATTTCCATGCCTTTGCAGAAAACATGTTCTTGTCTGGGAAGTTTTCTCTCCCTTTTATTAATAGTTTCGTTTTGGCAAATATCTGCTTAACCTTGAAGTATTATCTTTTAAATGGCACCTTTTCCTTTTCATACAAATTGATATCTATGACCATCATTTAAATTGTGATCTTTATAAACTCTGTATGTTAAAAAAAAGATTATATCTCTAAACGACAGGCA
The DNA here is from genome assembly GCF_000334495.1 of Tupaia belangeri chinensis. Lineage (NCBI taxonomy): Eukaryota > Metazoa > Chordata > Mammalia > Scandentia > Tupaiidae > Tupaia > Tupaia belangeri. The sequence continues at coordinate 1,312,164 of NW_006160189.1, read as the reverse complement.
TTGTATGTCCCCACTCAATATATACTGAATATCTCAGCTTCGTAGCAGTAACTGAAGACTGAAAGGTATAATTGCAGGAAGGTAACTTCAGATACTACTAGAAACACTGTGTGAGAAGTAGGAGGTGGGTAATATGGGGTAGATGGAAGGGGATCAGGGAAGAAACAGAATACATTTAATAGACACAGAAATGAAAAGTTTTCTGCTGATGATAATGTGTTTGGTAATATCTTTGACTTGACTAATACACACTATATTCATGCTGGGAAAAGCCGTGTTATTCACTGTAAAGAGTAAAGTGATTAAATGTAAATTTAAAAAAGATGATAATAAATAAAAGTTTTTAAAAATCTATCTTATTCTCCACTTTAAAAAATTATATCTTGTTATTTTATTTGCACTCTGAATTAACTCAATGGCATATTGTGGATCTCTAGCTTCATTAATTTTTCAATAAACATTTGCTTTTATTTCATTGCCAGTTTTAAGTACAACCACATAGTTTTTGTTATAATACTTGTCTTTGCAATGCACTAATGCACTGCTCAGAGCTAATTGATATCAGACGCCTGGCTATTAAAGGAAGATTTGTTCACATGAGAGAAAACTATAACATAAATGTTATCAGGAAATTGATACCATTTTGGGTTGGCCCCATAACACTGTAGGTTAGGAAGCTGAATCTCACAGGGCACCAGATCCAACATGACTGCCTATGGTTTGAGTCCTGGGCCAGGGACTTAAAAAATACACTTGTCATAAATGCATGTGCATTCAAACCCAGATGGTAAAGAGGAATGGAAATAAAAGGATTGTGATGTGATCACGTCCCACTGGGGAGGTGTCTTCTCTCTCTCTCTCTGGCCATTGCATTTCCTTTCTGGCAAAAGAAAAAGAAAAAAGAAACAGATCCCATTTTATTTTATTTTGTTTTACTAATAATATTTAAAAAGCACAAGTTTTACTTTGTAACAATTGTTACACTGATACATTCCCCCCACCTGAGAGGTATGATATATATTTAACAATAAGCAAATAATCAAGACATACACCATGCAGAGACAAACCCAGGACAATCCCTACCAAAACACCATCTGAACCACAATGCTCTAATTTTGGCCTTAATACCCAGAAAGAAAGAAAGAAAAAAGAGAGAAAGCTGTGTGACACCGAAAGGGAACCAAATGGAACCCTGTCATGTTAAGCATCGTAATTGTAAAGTCAAGGTGAATATGAAGAAATGAAAAGCTATTCATTGAAGCTGCCTCCACATGGGACAAATGATTCTTATGCTTGAAGTAGATTTAACTGTCCCTAAACAGCAATCTCACTCTCGCACAGGAAATGAAAATAAAAGCAAGCAAGCAACCAGTCAGAAACAGTCACCACCTTCTGGGTACAGCCACTTGAGAACGGGTAGAATGTGCTGCTCTGTAGGACTCAGGCAATTATAAAAACATCTGAATGGAAATACTTGAAAATGATCTTTAACTCTAGTGGGATGTCGAAATGACTTTTTTGAACTTTTCTCATTTTTCTCAGGTTTCTTTTTTTCTGACTCTTGAAGGTAAATTATGGCTTGAATGCTTCATGCTAGGCTTTCTGCATTGGATTTGGGGGCTTATCATAATTTTATTTTGTATATGTTGAGAGGTTTTAATAAATTGTGTCAACCAGAAAAACAGTGGAAGTCATTGTTTCAAATGTAAAGTGACAGCCTGCAGGCCTGAGCTGTTATTATTTGAAATTCTATTGAATTCTAAATTTCAGCACTTTTCGCCACTCTGCTGGATTTAGCTGCTCATGCTTCATCTGTGTTTTCTAATTACAGAACGCAATTCTTGATACCCGAGTAGTACACAGCAGTTAAAGACGTGTCGTAAATGGGAAAGTCAGTGGATTTAGAGTCAGACGATTGGATCTGCTTATGAATTTGTTTGTGTGTGTTTAGTTTTAATTGTGTATGTCTCTTAGTAGCTGTGGTAACATGAGCAAGTCTAGAAAAATCTCTCTTTTTGAACTTTCAGAATATTTATACATTAGGAGTAAGCTCTTTCATATCAAAGACCTATTTTTGTATATTTAAAAATAATTAGACAACATTTGTTAAGTCAGTTTATACAGTCTGATACATGCATAATATCCTTCACCACTTAGAAGGCAGCATGTTGAAGAATACTGAACGAACAGGGGCCCGTGATTAAAATTCTAGTTTACCCTGCCTAAAATGACAATGGTAAGAATACGTTGGCCTTACTTTTCTACAAGTGAATTTTCAAATGTTCCAGGGGTACTTGAATGTGCACATCATTGTCTCATCAGGTATTTTGTTTTTATTTTGGTATATGGAAAATGCACCTAATGTAGATGGGCCCTAATGCTTTCAGATGCTGATCTATTTATCTTTTTTCTATCTATCTTTGTTAGTGGGTTATGCCCCATGACATTTCCGGTTTCAAACTTGGTTCTTCCAAGCTTCGGGCTCATGGTCTACTGACCTTATCATCTTCCCCTTGGATGATGTTAGTTATGTATACACAGTAAGGGTTCTGTCTTTAAGCAATATAGAATATTAGACAGCTAGCAAATTTGCTTTTGCCAGATACTGATGAGCCCTGAAATTAAGATGTTTTATTCTTATGGAACTCCACTCTATCATTGTTTAGTTTCCCCTGTGTTTCCCTGTTTCCCCAAAGTGTAGTTCTCTGAAGTACAGTCTACAGTTACTACAGACAACAGAAAGGCCATGGTTTTTCTGTTCTTGTGGCCAGAAACCCTGCCTCAACCTCCTTCTGAGAAAGGAAACTCGAACTGCCATTAGAGACAGGGGCGATGACCACTCTGGCTGCTTCCTGCTGGCATGGGGTGATGATTACAGGGTCGGCAGTCAGGGGTCCTCCAACAGGGGCCTATCTAATGGGCCCCAGTAAATGTCAACTGTGTCAATGCAGGCGAAATATGAATCAGTATCTGTCGTCAGAGGGACTCTAGATGAGAGGAGACAAATTCTGTCAAAAGGTTAATAATGCAAGGGCCAAAAAAGCATAGTACAAGGATAAGGATTGTAGGCCCCAATAATGCCAATAGCTCATTAGTCTATCCCCAGGACCAATGACCAGAAAACTGAATCTTATCAAGTTCCTTATGGATTTCATCGATGTAGGATTGAACACAAGTATGGTTATCTGCAATGTTGAAACATACACGAAAATTTATAATATCTTAAATGACACAATAAAAGTAAATAATCAGTAACAGCTCTGTTGGCCAGGACATTCGACTGTAGGTTGCTTAGTTTTTGATTGAGGATATCTAGAGCTAAAACAGTGTTATAAGAAGCCAAAGAAATGTGCTTATTTTTTAATAAATAAATACACGCCATTAAGTGTCCATTGAATTACATCTTTTCACTTAAAGACAGATAGAAATTGGGACTCAGGTTTTAAGGGTATGTTAAAAAGGCATTTTTAAGATCTAAGACTATAAAATGATAAAATAAAAAGAAGTACCTGATTTAATCTTATAGCTTTCTCCCAAAGAGCAGAAGGAGAAACAAAAGACTTTGTACCCATTAGAAACACAGCATAGAGAGATATAAACGTGGTACTTTTCCTTCTTTATCAACATAACCAGAGTATCTTAATAGAGGGCAAAGGTAATGTGTGCTAACAAGGAAAATATGAGGCAATGCAAGGGTTCTCTAAAGTGGCAGGTGGATGATCCCCTGGTCGTTCTAACCACTCGGCTGTTGTGGCATCCTGATGAAGCCATTCAAGGCTACTCCTGAGCCCTGTATGAGCTTTTGGAACTTTTTTGAATATTAAGAACTGATTGGGAGACTGGCAGTTAGTGTAATGGCTATGTCGCTGGACTCCCACGTAGTCGACCACGGTTCGAGTCCCGGACCCAGTGACTTAAACTCACATGGAGCGCATGTGCGTGCATGCCCAAGATCCCGAGAGGAGAATGGAGGAGAAGGGATTGCGGCGTGGCCATCCTCCCTGGGGGGAGATTTCTCGCTTTCTGTCTCTCTGTCTCTCTCTGTCTGTCTGGCGAGCGCATGCGCCCTATAGCAAAAACCTCTTAAAAAAAAAAAAGAACTGATTGGGACAAGAACTTGTCTTTTTACATGAAAAACACTTTCTTCAAATTTTAGTCAATTAGTCATATATAAAATCCTTTCATAAAACCTTCATAATTCTTTATATTGGGTTGTCGTAAAGTCATGACATATTGTTTCTATGATTCCCTATGCAAAAATGTGTCATGACTTTTCCAACAACCCAATAATTCCCTTTCAGATCCTTTTACAATATAACTCAAACTCTTAACAAAATACTTTAGACTTTGAATTTTTGTTCCTTCTCGTCCTTTACCTTTGCCATTTTACTTTAGGGCCAAAACTTTACCCCGCAAAATTTCTTCTATGTCAAAACCTTTGCTTTTTACCTCTTTTTACTAAAAATACACCTTTACCATTGTAACCTCTTTATGTCTCTCTTTCCTGTCTACGGTTACCTTAGTTTTTTTTTTTCTTCTTTATAAGTTTACTCTTTTTTTAAATGTTTATCTATTTATTTTGTGTGATTTTGAAGCTGCTGGGTACAGAATTCAAACCACAGTTGACCATGTGAGAATCCAGCACCTGGACCACCATGTCCCCTGCCTCTTATAAATGTGCTCTTGAACATGACCTTAACCTCTGATCTAGACAATAATTAGTATTCCAAAGAATAAATTCTTATTTGTCACCTTAAAGGTTACTTGAAGCTTGTCCAGTGAGACTCCAAGGGGAACCATTGGGTTTTGGGAATAGAGTGAAGGGGAGAGTCCCAAGGAGTAAAGTTTAGTTAAAGAGAAAAATGGGGAGTTCTGCAAGGCAAGAAGGGAGAAGACAACCAGGCGCTCCAGTCTCAATGAATCCCACCCTGTGTCTTGACTCTTGCCCCACCAGGTCCCTAGATAGGAGTTCCCCAGGCCTTGTATCCATACCAAGGTCTACATGAAGTCAGTTTGGGGACTCCCTTATTATAGGACTTTAAACGTCTGACCATATGGAGATGGCTAGCCAATCTAAATTGATCTTTTGATGCTTGGTAAACAGTGTGGCAGGGGAAAACTGGAGTGCTCTAGCTTGGAAGGTAAGTGAGTCTCATGGGAAGGGTTTGAAGAGGCTTTCCAAGTTTATCGCTGTTTCTCCCCACTATGGAGAAGCTGCTATCTCCTGGAGAAGTCATTTGTAACCTCATATGCAGAGCCAGCATTTCAAACTTCTATCAACCTTAGTTTTTATCAGCTTATGAACATTGACTTAATAAACAAACAAAAACATTGTTCAACAAATTTCCCAATGTAGAACAGAACAATCTTATTAATAGATCCAATAGCTTTCATTCTTATAAAATCTAAAAAACTGACCATGGGATTAATCAAAGTGGGTTAACTTATTTAAAGATGACATTTTATGAATAATTATCATTTCAATTCAGCACAACTTTAAAATCTCAAACTATCTAAAAATTTTACTTGTGAATACGCCATCTACAGGCACCTAAAATTTTCAACCTTTATGTCTTGATTAAGTATGAAAATGAAGATATTAGAGAAATCTAGTCATAAATCCATTTTCTTGTTAGATATCCACTATGTAACATACAACGCATATCACATAAAAACCAGGTATTTCATTAAACCAACCATAGTAAGACAAATATGATATCGTCTTTACAATAAAATTCTGGAAAAAATTTATGTTAAAAGCTGTGACAGTCTTCACTTATTAAAATTAGTTTCTGTCTTTTACTATATTCAAAATCAGCTTATTTGTCAAAGATTTACTTAAGTCATGTAAAAAAAAACTATAAAACATTTAAATTAATTTATATGAGTACTCTTATTTATAAGCTAAATTGAATGGAATTTGTAAAACCTTTTACCACATAGACACATGACAAGAAAATGCATTACAAGTATGCATACACACTTGTACACACACAAACAAAAGAATAACCTTAGTAAGCAAAGAGGATTATGAAGAGACGAGAGTGTTCCACATTTTAACCTTATAATTGTATTTCTTGAACTGCTCCTGTTCAGTCTCTTCTCAAAAGCCAGAGAAACATGTTAAAACTGATTATAATCAGTATCTATCTCTATCTATCTATCTATCTATCTATCTATCTATCTATCTATCTATCATCTATCTATCTCTATATGTATCTATATATATTAGGATTGTCAGAAAACCTACAGTAGTCACTTTTTGTTTTTTTTTTTTGGAAAGGTTTTTGCTATAGGACGCGTGCAATCGCCAGAAAGACAGAGACAGAAAGTGAGAAATCACCCCCCATGGGGGATGGCCATGCCGCAATCCCTTCTCCTCCATTCTTCCCTCTGGATCTTGGGCATGCACGCACATGTGCCCAGCGTGAGTTTAAGCCGCCGGTTCCAGGATGCAAACCGCGGTCGACTACGTGGGAGTCCAGCGACATAGCCATTACACTGCTGGTCCCAGTAGTTACTTTTAATCTGTTTAAGCTCAATAAAAGAAAAGTGTTTGTGAACTCATATAGGACTGAATTCTCTTTTTCCAGATTTGACTGCAGGACTGACTATAGAGGAAATCATCTCTAAGACTCCGCAATAAACAGGTAGTCGAATAAACAGGTAGAGGAAAAATAGGTGGAGGAGACTCCAAGGAGCTAATGGCCTGGAATTCCTTGGGTATTATCTCATATGAGCCTGGGGATCCTGGCAGGCTCTGAGCCGGCAGAGGAGAAGCATGAGTTAAGATGGAACAAAGGGTACCCATATCTCTCAATGCATAAAAACATTGTTGTATAGAATTTTTTCCATTTTCTCAGGCATTTATAAAAAGATCTAATAACTTCAATAGTATTATTAATTAATATTCCCCTCAGAGGGCCACGTGTTCCATCTGTAGAGTTGTATTGAGGCCAGGCATGAGTGTAAAATAAGAAGAGGTGTTTTTCTTGAGTGAGGATTGTAAGTTTTCCAGTGCTTTAGAATGCACTTCAGTGGGATGCCGGCTATGACTAGTTATCCATCTGGAGACAAGAAAGAGGCATAAAGGTGTCCCAATCATTCTTCTTGTAAAACCCTTGTGTGGGAAGACTGCTTCCCATACCCTGAGACTGAGTGACTGGTCCTTCTGCTCATATCTTTCCAGATATCAGGGATATACTGACAGGAATATCTAGGCTCATCTCTCTGCCTGAGTGGCTTTTCTCTGATTGCCTCTTGTCTCCTATCCTGTACCTTGATATCCTCAACATTATTTATTATAAGACTGTGCTTTTAAGGAAGCCGTCTGGTGCCAGTTCCTTAGGGCCCCAGCGTGTACCCAAGACGACATGGTGTAGTTGATTTAGCCAATTAAACATTAAGAGTCATCTATTTGCCTCAAAAATCACCAAACCAAAACAAACAAACGAAACAAAAACCACACACCCCAGTTTCCGTCTTCGCAAAGATAAGATCCATGCAAGTCAGATGTCTCAAAACAGAAATAACTAATTAGTAAGATCCTAGAAATATCATTGAACATGTCTGTAAGGCTAAGTCCCATTCTCTGTGCCCAGCAATTCAGGATAACAGACACTAAGGACAGGGTTGGGGGGAAGGTTTCATCCTCATTTTCAGTATTAAACCAGACCAGAGATATGGGGGCATTTTGATAAAAAAAAAAAAAAAAAAGACAAGCAAGGCTCCAAGTAACTGCTAGGGAGCTTTTAAATTCTCTGTGTACCCAACAACGGGAAAAGGCAGTCTCCCAGAAAGTTCTCATGCACAGTGCTCATAAAGAGAGGGGAGAATTAGCAAATTAGCAATCTCCTTTACATCTGATTTCAAAAACTTTCCTCCTGAAAATTTTATTGACAATTTTCAAATACAGTCCAGACAAGTTTTGAAACTGAAACTATTTTATTTTTAGCGTAGAGTTCTATCTTTTGAACCTCTAGTTTTGTAGCAACATAGACACAGTTCATTGATTTAATAGATATATTCTTACATGAGTTATACTTTTACAACCCCTGGGCAGTTTTTTAATCATTTATTGGCTCCTCGTCAAACTTTTCCTATTGAGTTTTCCAAACCTCCTTCACTTTCCACAAGTATTTGACCTTGGGCAGACTTACATATCTCTTTCTCTACTAAGAAAATGTAAGAGATTTGACTTTAATTCTTTTAATTTATATCAATGAAAAATCTAAAACTGGTATATTCTTCTCTTTGTTTATTCTCTCAATTTGCCAAAACCTCCCAATATACACTTTAAAAAAATGTATTTAGAAACTTTTGCTGGTACTAGGAAAAGTTTGGGCTCATTACCAAACCCAGGGAGGTCATTATTTCTGAGTTTTATACATGAAGGAGTTGAGAGTGAGGAGTAGTTGAGAAATTTTTTAAGGCGTGCAGTGAATTAGGGATCAAGTTGAATTTAAAGACCAAGGATCTTTTCATTTTGATGACCATCTCTCTTTTATCAGTCTTTCTCCTTCAGAATATCAATTATTCAGTCTTATTTATATTTTTCTTTCTCTTTGTTATGTCTCTTTTTACAAGTGCTTACAGCATGCTTGAATCTCTCTCACACTAAAAAGAAAAGATGCTCTTACAACCCATTTAATTCCTTAAGATATAATTGATCTCTTTACATCTTTTAATCATCGATAATTTTTTTCTATTTAATTTTATTTATCATGATTATTTTTGTTTTCAATTTAATACAGGTTGTGTGTGCTCACAAGAGAGAGACAGAGAAAGAAAGAGAGAGAAAGCAAGAAAGCAAGCCACTGGATCTGGGACTCAAACCATAGATGGTTATGTGGAAGTCCAGTGCCTTAACTACCACACCACCTGCTGGCCCTAACCATCATTATTATTGAAGAAGTGACTTATATTTTCTTTCTACCTACAAATAGCATTTTTTTTTAATTGCCAGTGAGCTCATGGATTCACCAGAGAAAGACAAACAGGGAGAATGAGAGAGGGAGAAAGCACCCCCAACAATGGAGTATGGTCACACAATAGTATTCTCTCCATTTATGTTGGAATTTAGGGCTTGCATGCTCATGCACCTGATGTGTTTTATTAGGCTGACAAGGTCAGGATTTGAACCATGGTATTTGAACCAGGATTCAAACCATTTGGTATCTGACTTCCTTAACCATTAAGCTATGGGATCATCCCTACAAGGAGCATGTGTAATCTGGCTTCTGCCCAGACATTACATGAACCAGATCTCTCAAAAGGTATAAATGGTGCTGGACAGTGACCCAGCAGTAAAACACAAGACTTTGCAAGGCTAACCCAATGGGAAGGTTCCAGGTTTTTGTCCAAAGGCATCCTTAAGTAAGCCAGGCACACACTTGCCCATGATCTGGGACTGACTGAAGTTGTGGGTGGGATGGATTAAAGCATTGAGAGCATGTTGGAGGCTGTATCATTGTCTTATTCTTTCTCTCTCTCATTCACTCATGGAAAAAAAAATAAATGAGCTTTAAAAAGTTATGAATATGTTTTTCCTTGCCCAATCCTTGACCTCTTTTCTTGCACTTTGACATGGTTAATCTTGCATCCTCAGACTTCGATATAATCTCCTTTTAGATTTCCAGTTATTTTGGAATTCAAACTCTTATCTTAGTATTGATTCTCTATGTGCCCATTTAACATATTCTCCCATTTTTAACCACTGAATCCCAGTGTGTAATGATTCCCTGTGCTCCTGTCATCTCCCTGGTGTCCTACTACTCTTCTGTCTTTGCCTGGGTGACTCCATGCAGTCCATGCAGACTTTGAATATCAGATTCAAGTGGTCTTCTTTGGTGTAGCAGAACACCACGGGATGGAGGATTTTACACTTTTATATTAAAGAAGCATCACTTAACAGCTGAGTGGCATGATGAGATTATTAGATAACTATGTGGTTGATGATCAAATATTTCTTTTTTTTTTTTCCAGTTCAGCCTTCCACCATCTGTGGCATGAGAGGAAAGGACTATATGAATGGATCCTAATTGTTATTATGTATATTTGATTTAGGTCAAATAGGTGCCACACATAGGTTGATTTGGTGTTTAAACCTGTGTGCTTGGCTATTTTATGATACATTACATATATCAGAGTAAGTGAAGATGAGCTTTAATTATTTTGTTTTAATTAAACTAACCTCACAAAATAGATAAAGAAACTCTGCAAAAAATCAAAAAATAGAAGTGAAAGATCACTTGAATAGAATGAGTAGATTCATCCCAGAAATAAATGCCAACACTGACTCTTCTCCCATTACTCAGAGATGCTTATCAGCCACACTTCAACGATGGTCATGACAATTAGAATAGTTCTGATGGCAGTTTTGCCAAAGAGAAATCCAAAACTAACAAAAACACCCTTTTTTTTTTAGAGGTTTTTGCTATAGGGCGCATGCGCTCACCAGAAAGACAGAGAGACAGAGAGAGATAGAAAGCGAGAAATCACTCCCCATGAGAGATGACCATGCCGCAATTCCTTCTCCATTCTCCTCTCGGGATCTTGGGCACACACACACATGTGCCCGGCATGAGTTTAAGCCACCGGGTCTAGGACTCGAACTGTGGTCGACTATATGGAAGTTTAGCAACTTAACCATGACACTAACTACTGGTCCCACAAAGACACCTTTTGAGAATATGAATTTATATATTTCTTAATGGTGAAACTCACTGTATGTATTACATGATGCTAAAAAGTTTGAAAGACGTTGACTATTACATTGTTTTATTTTAAATAATTTCATATGAGAGTTACAAATACAAAGAATGCCTATTTTACTTTCACCCAAATTCACCAAAAGTTACTATTTTGTGACATGTGTTTTGTTACCACTCTCTATATGCATATTCAGATAATTTTTTCCCCTTGGTTGTTACTTGCAGATATGCACCTTAATCTCATGTATTTTCTAAAACAATGAAAGAAATCTCGCAGATAACTATAGTGCAATGATCAAATTCAGGAGGTAGCATTGATGTAACTGAATACTACATACTAGATTATATTAGGTAATCTAAACTTCATATTCGATTGTATTGATAATAACTTGTGAGGGAATTTGTCTTAGATACAGTATCCACTCCAGGATTTTGGACTGCAGTTAATCTACTTTCTTCTGGAGAGGGATCATCAACATTTTTCTTATTTGAAAGTATCACCAGTAATTTGTGACTGTCTCTCACTTTAGATTTACCTGATATTTCCTGATAATAAGGATCAAATTGTGCATTTGGGGCAGAACTACTATAAAAGTGATTTGTTTTTTAATAAATATTGTCAGGAGGTACACGGTATTGTTTTGCCCAATACAATGATATTAAATCTGATGACATAGTTAGAAAGATACCCAGCACGGGACCAGCAGTTGGTTTAATGGCTATGTTGACTCTCATGTAGTCAATTGCAATTCCAGTCCTGGACCCGATGGCTTAAACTCCTGATGGGTGCATGTGCATGTGTTCCCAAGATCCTGAGAGGAGAATGGAGGAGAAGGGAATGTGGCATGGCCATCCCACCTGGGGGAATTTCTCGCTTTCCGTCTCTCTGTCTCTCTCTGTCTTTCTGGCGAGCACATGTGCCCTATTTCAAAAACCTCTAAAAAAAATTGCCCAGCAGATAAAATTAACATTTTTTTCTGTAATAAGTAATCTGTGAGCAGTCTTTTAATACCATGTTCATCACAATTTTACTTAATAATTTTAGTGTGTATTGAGGACTCTTGTCTGAAACAATGATTATTATTGTTGCAAAATAGTGAAGAGTTCATTTTAAAAGTAGACCTTTAGAACATTAAGACAATTTGAAGGTTAATTTTGACCCATTTTAAATGCATTAAGTAATCAGAATATTTTAATCTGTGTCTTATCTTTGTCTTAGTCATTAAAATTTTGAAATTTTTGAGCATGCTTTAAGAATCTACACATTTAGGCAACAGTATTTTTATATAGTAAATAAAAAAATTTAAATATGCCCATAGAATATGCTTGAAAATATATTTTTCTTATAGTTTTTTTTTCAGTAATCTTAGGAAACATCTAAACCAGGTCATATGGAAAATTCTATGATTATTTATTGAAAAATTATTTTAAAAATGTTATTTATTTTAATCATGAGAGAGAGTGTAAGTATATGCACACTCAAGGGAGGAGAAGAAGGACCCACAACAGGGTCTCACTATCCCACAATCCCCTCTCTTCGGCCTGCCAGGTCAACAGGATCTTGAGTGTTTGCAGGTTGTCTTGAGATCCAAACCCATGGTAGGTTATTCAACATCTAGCCTAGGGTTCAGTTTGCTGCCACCTACACACTAAGGCTGAGCCTGTTATTAGCTTTATGCTCTTCTTTTCCACAAACACTGAGTGGCTTTCACTGACACATTACCCTCTGGCACACATTTAATTCACTCATTCAAACTGAGACAAAATTAAGTGAGCTCAAAATACTCAACTTGCTTTTTCTTAATACTAAACTTGATAGGTAGATTGGAAAGAAAAAAGATTCTATTTAAAGGTTGACTAGCTTACTTGCAACTTCCTGGATAACAGAACTGCAGAATTTTCACCTACCTTTGCTTCTTTGTTACTAGTGCTGTTTAGTCTAGAAATAAACATATTAAGCAGCACCTTGTACATTAAGACTACAGGCCACAGCTAGAGTAGTGTGGCTGCTCAAATCAAACCTGAATTGATTATTACTCTGAAAAGTATATACAGGAAGGGCTTATTGCCTTTATTAGGATAAGCTTCTGTAATCAGGGTAGTTTACTTTAACCTCATTGCCTCGCACCCCCACCCAGACACACACACACACACACACACACACACACACACACACACACACAGAGAGAGAGAGAGAGAGAGAGAGAGAGAGAGAGAGGAGAACGAGCACAACAGTGACCTCAAGAAGGAAAAAGAGGGGTCAGCAGTTAGCATAATGGCTATGTCGCTGGATTCCCACGTAGTCAACCGCGGTTTGAGTCCCAGACCCGGCGGTTTAAAACTCACGCCGGGCGCATGTGCATGCGTGCCCAAGATCCTGAGAGGAGACTGGAGAAGGGATTGCGGCATGGCCATTCCCCCTGGGGGGTGATTTCTCGCTTTCTGTCTCTTTGTCTCTCTGTCTCTCGCCATCTGTCTGGCGAGCACACATGCCCTATAGCAAAAAAATCTCTCTAAAAAAAGAAAAAAAAAAAGGAAGGAAAAAGAGAAAGCACCCCCTCCCCCCAAAGTAAGATGACCACACCCCAATCTCTTATCCTTCATTCTCCTCTTGAGAACTTGGGCAGGTACGCACATGAGCCTGGAATGTTTTTCCAGTTGCCAGGTCTGGGACACACACTGTGCAGCTGGCAGTGGGAGCCAGCAGTCTTCACCACTATGCCATCTGGCTGGCTCCCAATACCTTTTCAAAAGAAGAGTCTCCCTTCACAGAATGAGGCACATTTATTATATAATAAATCCTAACTATCAATAACTGTTGTGCAACGTGTAGCATAACATTCCAAACAAAAATTAAGGCCCTTTTTAAAGTTCTCACCTTGGAATTCTTGTTGTAATATTTAGACGCCATTACTTCACTTACCTTTGTATGTCATAAAACAAATGGGATAATGCTGTGGAACATGCTGAGTACAGTATTCCATCTTTACAAGGTAAGAGGCAAATCCAACCAAGTCAAAATCTATAAATCTACGTCTACTAAAATGTGTGAAATGTGCAGTCTGTTAGGATCTGCAAATACAGTATGAATAAGACTTGAAAGAATCCTTCGTTTGGTGTAACAATGACCTAGAATAAAGATCAAAAGATCCCTTTTTAAGTCTCTATGAAAAAGATAAAAGTGCCTAGGAAGAACATCACAGGATTATTCAGTGCCACATGTCTAAGAAAAATCTTTAAATTCTACTTAATAGTAAGAAAATATGACAATAAATGGACATGTCTTACTTGAACAATAAAACAAAATATTGAGTAATTGTCAATTTTTCCAACAAAATATGTGTTTAATATAATTTTATACATATATATATATACACACACACATATACACAGACACAAATATATATACATATATATGTGTGTATGTATGTGTATATATATATATATATATATATATATATAAAAGCCCTTATTGAAAGTCCTCCCCCTCTATACATGTGTGTGTGTGTGTGCATAAGTGTGTGAGTATATACAAATAAAAAAGTGTGTGTATGTATGTATATATACATATATATATTCACATTTAGTTATATATACACATACACAGATATATACATATATATGTATATATTTCTAAATGGATTTATAATAGATAGTGAAATACATGAAAATAGCCAAAAAAATTGAAAACAAAAAGAGAAAGAGAATTGAAGAGATTGGAGAAAATAACACTATGATATATTTTTAGCTTAAAATTTATTATAATGAAAATCCTCTTTAGTATTTCTAATTTATTACTTTTTGGAGAGATTTTTGCTATAGAGTGTATGTACTTCCTGGAGAGACAGAGACATATAGAGAGATAGAAAGTGAGGAGTCCCCCCCCTCCCCGAGGGGATGGCCATGTTGCAATCCCTTCTCCATTCCCTTTGGCAGATTTTGGGCATGCATGCACATTCTTCTGGCATGAGTTTTAAGCTGCCAGGTCTGGGACTTGAATTTCAGTCAACTATGGGGGAGTCCTGTGACATAACCATTATGTCATCTGTTGGTCCCAGTACCCTAAATCTTGAATAAAAAATGAAACATATAGTCAAGGTTTTAAGAAGAAAGGGCTATTATCATTGAATTTGAAAATGTTGCCATTATTTTCCTGACATAAAAGTCACATCCTTTTTGATTATCTGTGGAAAATAATCTAATACATATTAGGTTTTATGAATAAACCAAAGCATAGATGTATTTAAATTTTAAATAAGTTACATTTAATTAAATAAAATTTTAGTTACAGAGTATAAAAACAGAAAAAAAATTAAGAAAGTAATATTCTCTGTCCCTTTAGCAAAATTTATTCATCAAGTATATTTTTTTGTAACTATATAAAATAGAAAAGTATTTGCTTGAGATTTGTCTCACACAATAATTTTTTCCTCAAAGTAAAATAAGTAAACATGAAAAGAACCTCAATCAGAAATCTCTGTAGAGACTGGCAAAGCTGATTCCAAAGCTTATATGAAAATGCAGAAGAACTAGAATAATCAAAACAGTTTTGACTCTATTAGTTATTAAGGCTTGTTGTAAAGCTATAGCCTACTGACCATATCATGGGAGAAGGACAGACGGATCAATGGAAGATGACAGAGTTCAGAAATTCACTGGGCATCTTACATAAAAAGAAAGCTTTTGATCTTAGCTCACAAAAATGAATTCTAACGTTTGGTTCTTAAAGTTACATATAAGATCCAAAGGGAAAAGTACCAAAAAAGAAAGAAAGAAAGAAAAAGAAAGAAACATTTCTCAATGAAATGTTTTTCTTTTCTTTTATTTACATTTCATCACTCTACATACAAAAAGAATCTTCCCAGCCTGACCACACTGCACATTAATCCATTCATATGAGCTTTATGTTTTAAGATTTTTAAATAGATCAATTGATTTGTAAAATCTTGACAGAATCTATAGTTAAAAGGGTAGTGTCAAAAAAAAAGTTAGAATAATAATTACATGTAAATCGTATGGAAATTTTATTAAATTGAGGAAAAAAGCTTTATTATTAAGTATAAAAATAAAGAAGAGGTTAAATCACATAACTTTAAATATTTTTTTTAATTTCCATTGTATAAATGATTATTTTTTATATACCTTTCAAAGGTGCAATCCTCTTAATGTTTATAATTGATTCTCACAAAATTTCTATTGGATAGATGTAGACATATTTCTTACTACCCTTTAACATCCTCCTATGCCACTTACATTTAATGTTCTCTTTCTATATACACTCACTTAATTTACATCAAATTTAAGAGGAAGTAAAATGACACAAGTGTGAGTTTAAATAATATGGTAGCCAATGAAAACAACAACCTGAGCCATTTTAGACCATGTTATTGTCTTCAATGGTTGACATCATACAAATTAGAAAAATGAACAGCCATATCCTTTGAAGAACTCTTGTGTGAAAAACTTTGTGAATATTACATGTTCTTTTCAAATATATCTTTGAGTTTCTTTTAAACATCTTTAATTTACAAGAATAAATGCCAAAGAATAGCAGAATCTTTTGTGGAAAACATTAACATAACTAGAATTAGGAGCTATCAAAATTATAGGCATCATCTACTTTCAATAAATTCATTGTCTTTTTTTTTTTTTTTGCTGACAGCTTGGTTTCATGTGCATTTTAATTTCACTATGAATAGGATCTTTGCATATTTTCGACAACAGAGTGGCACAGTCAAGGCTATCAGGAAAAGAAACCACAGAAGCTACTGCTGAGTGTGCAGAAGCTGTCTGAGTTTTACATGAAGAGGTCAGAATTTTCTTGGAGAGTCACTTTCCAAGTATAGCATGCTTACAATAATTAGTATCCTGACTACTCAGGAGATGGTTGTAGACACAGCTGTTGTTTAAGGTAGCAAGGACATCAATGGCGAGGCACTAGGTATTGATTTGTGCAGTGACATCCTTCTAACTATGTCATCTGAGTGAAAGAAGCCCCAAATTAACCAATAATAAAGTGTTAGAAGTTGTAGTAGCTGCCCTCTTGAGACTTGTTCTAGAAGAGGCTAGATGCCCCTCCCCCCAGCAGGCCATCAATCCTGCTAAAGGACTCACATTGACATTAAGTTGACCAAGAGGACAATGTAAAGCTACATTAATGCTGTATCCTGTGTTATTATATGTGTAAGTGCCAATTTTATATTACTTTTCTAAATGTGCACACAGAATAATGAACGCTTATCTATCTATATAAAATGTACCTATGAGCTATCATGATCCAAGTAAGTCTTAACTCATACTTAACTCAACATATAACATTTTGAGGCATTTTACAACACCTTTGATAAAACTAATTTTAATACTTAAAAAAAAACTAATTTCAAAGGAAAAATGAAGAGTTACTATATTTCCATTAGAATTAGATATAGATAAATTTATTGACAAGACTTCCTCTTTTGTTATCATTGTTTGAATTTCCAATTTGATTGTGTTTTCTATTTTAACTAGGAGCCCCTGCTAACAGTTTATGAAGAGATCACAACATTAGGCTATGTTCATATCAGTAAAGCTAGTGGCCACACATAATTAAAAAGTCAACAAAGAGATTATAATAACATTTTTTTCAAATTATCAAAACTTTTTTATATTAAAAATAATTTTCAGGGCCAGCAGATGATGTAATGTATACATCACTGGACTCCCATGTAGTTGACCAAGTTTGAGTCCTGACCTGGCTCCTTATAACTCACTCTGGGTGCATGTGTGTGTACGTGCCCAAAATCCCGAGAGAAAAATGTAGGAGAAGGGATTGGCCATACCCCTGGGGGGTGGGTAATTTCTCTCTTTTTGTCTCTCTGTATCTTTCTGTCCCACTGGCAAGTACATACGCCCTATAGCAAAAATCTCTCTCTCAAGAATAAAAAAGCTTGCAAACTTTTTTATCCTTTTCACATTGTCTTATTATTTGACATATATTTTTGGACCATGATTATTCTTGCCTTGGTCTCTGAATTTTTGTGGTCCTTTTGAGGGTACTCATTATATAGCATGGAATTACTCTTTTAGCTTTTGTCTGACAGAAAATCAGGATCCTGGCTCAGCTGTGGTAGCCCAAACTGTTAGATGCTGCAGGGGAGGGTCACAAAGAAAGCCCAGATTAGATTCCTGGTTCAATTTTAAAGCCAGTTGTGGTGGCATTTTTCTGTAATCTCAGGAACTCAGGAGGCTAGGGCAGGAGAGTGAAGACCTTGTGGCCAGTGTGGGTAAAATACATTTCAGACCTTTCTAAAGCAACACATGCCTGTGGTTTCAGCTACTCTGGAGGCACAAGGATTTCAGCAAAGGAAGACTCCATGCTACAATTTGAGTACATCCCTCCAAAATTCATGTGTTCAGCCATTGTAACAAGATTGAGAGAGTGAAGCAATCTGATTATGGTGTCGAAGGATGAGTCTTTGGGAAGTGATTAGTGAGTGAGTGGTTAGGGCAGGGCCTTCATGATTGAGTTCTGGTTTGTATAAAGAGAGGAGATGGAACAGGAAGAAACTGCATGGATACAGACCATGCTTGAGAGCCTGCCATCTGCCATATAGTGTGTTTTCCAGAAGACGGACCCTGGACCTTGGGCCTCTGAACTGTGGGCTGATTAAGTCTGTATCTCTTTATGAAATTACCCAGTCTCAGGTATTTCTGTTAGCCACCCAATAACAGACTAAAATATTCTTTCAAAAAAAAAAAAAAAGAAAAAAGAAAAAGCCAAACCAACCAAAAATATCAAACCAAACAAAACAGATTGGTTCCCACCTTACCGTTTAACCCATTCCCTTACCACATTGATTTGAAGTTCATTTGAAATGGGCTGGGTGAAACCAAAACTAACTTTAGAGATCGGCTCTTACTATTTAAAAAGCAGACGAGAAATGACACAGCCATCAATCACAAACAGGATTCCAGCTTACAGTGGCCTTTGTAGCTGATACCAGAATCTCCACAAAAGGCTTCTTCAATTTTCTATGATCTGATATATGCTCTAGTTTGCTATTAGAAAGGGAAATCAGGAGCAGAGTGGTGGTCAGTGGTGCAGCAATGGGGAGCCCTGCTGAAGGATGCTGAAGGCCATGTGGGAGGACTCCAGGTCCATGTTCTGGGCCTGTCTGAGCATAGCTCATGGTCATCCTGGCTGGTTGCAGAGCTTAGGGGAAGCGCATGATGTGGGGGTTCCATCAGGAGACTCTCTTTCACCCTGTCATGAAGAAAGTGAATACATAATCTTTTTATTTATTTAGAGTTTGTTAGCATAGAGCATGTGTACCCTCTAGAGAGAGACAGTGAGAGGGAAAGTGAGAAATCACTCCCTGGGGGGATGGCCATGCTGCAGTCCTTTCCCCTCTATTCTCCTGGGATCTTGGGCACACATGTATATGGCCTGGTGTGATTTTTAAGCCATTGGATCTGGGATTCGAACTGGGGTTAACCATGTGGGAGTCCAGTGACATAACCATTGGTCCCTGAATACATCATTTTAGAGAAAGGGAAAAAATAAGTAAATCAGCTTTATAATACTCCCCTGGAAATGTTACCTGTTTCCTTGGCTATATATAGTTTTCTAGGGACATGTATAGCTATTACCAAGTACCCCTGGCTGTTGGTCAGCACAAAGGCATAATTTCTTTTCTAACTGTTATCAGGCAAGGAGAAATGATGGAGCCAAATCTTAGCTGGATAACGGGTTGTGGGAACATCCTGTCATTGGCTATTACCTTTTTACAAGTTGATTACTTTCCCAGTAAGGATGGGAGTTGAGATTGAAGTCCAATCAAAAATATGTCCCCCAGAAGTGAATCTTGGTTTGTTGGGGATGATTATTTTTTACTTGTGTCTTGAAACCATCCACTGCCCTTCTCTTCCCTACTTTGTATTCCAAGAGACTGGCACCTAAAAGTCCCTCACTCGAACTCTCTTGTTCTCCAGATACTTGCTAGGTTTGGCCAATGTGAAAGAGAGCAGAAGGAGGGAGGAGAGGAAGTTCAGATGTTATTTAATCCTTCTCTAAGGTGTTACCTCCGTTTATAGTACAGATATTGTCTAGTGACCCCAATCTTCCTGCTCTCTATAGGTTCCATGGACATCATACCGTGATCGATTTATTTAAGCCTGGTGGGGTAATGGCTACAAGTTCCTGCTCCCCGTCAAGGACACACCATCCCAGACTGGTTCTCTTAGATTTATCCACCCCACTATAAATAGCCTCTTCTCTAAACTCCTTATATAAACTGTTTAGAATTCTGGCTGGCCTATTGAAGTGTATCATATAGGAACATACTTAAGGGTTGCTGGGTTGTGTTCTTATTATTGTAAATTGAGAGCAGGAGTACTTCTTTAATTTACAAAGACAAGATAATTGCATCATCTGAGGTAATTATAATGTTAAGCTTTAATTTATTGAGCATACATGTATATATGGGCTAAGATTTTTTTGTCTTTGGTTTTTAATTTGCCAAAGGGAGTATACACTTGCCAAAGAAGAACAGAAAAGGAGAAAGAAAGAGGAGGAGTGAGATGAAGAGGAAGAAAGCACTTCCCATAGAGTGTAGGCACTCCAAAATCCCCTCTTTTTCCCTCTTTTCAGGAATTTGGGCATGCACACACATGTGCCCAGTATTTTTCTCAAATTACTGGGTCCAGGACTTGAACACAGAGCTGATCATGTAGGATCCAGCTTTCTTAAGCACAAGGCCACAGGATGGACCTATGCTAAGTTTTCTGAACAGGGCTTCAGCATACCTACATTTCCATGAGGAAGAGCATAAAGTTTGTTATATTGGGTTTTCCATTTAACTGTGTGGTCTGTCAGTGAAAGCAGTATGTATGTATGCTCACATGTCACAAGGCATAAAGTTAGAAAATGTGGACTCTTATCTTAGATAGCTTTATTTTATATTTTCCTTCAACAAACTATTAAAAGACTACAATTCATTTATCTCAACTTACATACATTCAGAATTACGACATATCTTAGTTAAACATAATATTACAATTGTATTGTTTCCCCGTGTATTATAGTAAGTGTGTTAGGCAAACAGGCTGAAGAGATAGGAGTTTTTTTCTCCTTCAATCTGGGCATAGGCTTGTGACTGTTCTAACCAATAGTGGTGGTATTTTTAATACTATGAAAGGTTTTCTAGGGTACTTGATAAAAAAAGGATATGGCTTTGGATTAACTCTTTTTCTTAAGAGAAAAACTTAGGAATTTGAGTTGCCATACAAGTTAACTGGCCATCCTATAGCTGCTCAAGGGAATCACGTGAAGATACTACATAAAGACAAAGAGAAGACTGAGGACTTGCCACCATTTTTATCTTTCCAATCAGGTGCCAGATGTGGGTGTGAAGAAGCCACTGAGGAGACTCGAGCCATAGTCATTATTTGATGGAAATCCATTTGAGTTCCCAGGCCAGAATTACCCAGCTGAACCACTATTGAATTCTTTTTCTTTTTCTTATAGAGATTTTTTTGATGTAGGGACTGTGTACTTGTCAAAGAGACAGACAGAAAGTGAGAAATTACTCCACAGGAATGATGTTCATGTTATAACCCCTTCTCTTCCTTTCTCCTCTTGGGATTTTGGGCTCACATACACACATACTTGGCATGAGTTTCAAGATACTGGGTCCGGGACTCCAACTGTGGTCGGCCATGTGGGAGTCCAGTGACATAACCATTATGCCATCTACTGGTCCCCACTATTGAATTTTTAACCCATAGATATCCTGACAGATAATAAATTGTTCTCCTTCTTTTTAGTTACTATGATCTCTAATTTGTTATATGACCATAGTAATTAAACGTAGATTATTACAAAGGGATTAAAAGATTAAGACTCTTTAACACAATTTCTCCAAGCTATACTAACATACACATTAGAAATTTCTAACATGCTCCTTAAATTAAATCTTTCCGGATTGCACCTTACAAACAAGGAATCATCATCTTTTGGATCACAAGTACCTGGAATAAGCCCACACCCTTCTCCTTCTATCCTTTCCTTCTGTCCCTTTTCCTTTAAACTAAACAATTTCAGATCATTTTTATGTGTCTTAAGATTTGATAATATTTTCTCCCAAATCTCTTAATTTCTTCAATTATATTTACTATTATTCAAAGACAAATATTCTGTTTTGGGAAAAGAAGGGAATTACACAAATTGACTACTTTACAAAATATACTGAAGTAAGAAAACTATTATCAGGGCCAACAGGTAGTGTGGAGGTTAAGGCACTGGATCCCTCAAGGCCAGCTGTGTGGTTCTAGTCCTGGACCCAACAGCCTGAAAATCACGTTGGACAAGTGTGTGTACATGCTTAAGTTCCTGTGAGGAGAATAGAGAAGGGATTGTAGCATAGCTATCCTCCCTGGGGACAATTTCTCATTTTCTTTCTCTCTTTCTGTTTCTTGCAAACACAGGTACCCTATAGCAAAAACTAAAAAAAAAATGAATATAGTAAAAAATAAATAAATATCTTAAAAAATAGAAAATATTATCAAAGTATGAAAAAAGTCAAAGGTAGAAGTTATATCTAGCTCTGGTTTAGGAAGTAAATAAAAGGGAATAATAAGATTTCACTCATCAAATCCTCCAGAATCAAAACTCGCATGGTCCTTTTACATTTTTGGAGTTTATCGAGACCTTAAAAGAGTACTTATTTTCCATGTTTAAAGATGATGAAAAGAATTTAAAAACAACCCGCTGAAAGTTATATGCTCTTTCACATGAATAAGTGACAAAAAGTTTAATACCAAAAAACTATTACTCGGGCTGGCCTGCTAGTCTATTGGTTAAGGTGACTGACTGGATCCCAGATGGCCCACTGTGATTCAAATCCTGGGCCAAGTGGCTTGAAAAA
This sequence comes from Tupaia belangeri chinensis, assembly GCF_000334495.1. Classification (NCBI taxonomy): domain Eukaryota; kingdom Metazoa; phylum Chordata; class Mammalia; order Scandentia; family Tupaiidae; genus Tupaia; species Tupaia belangeri. The sequence goes on along the minus strand of NW_006160189.1, from coordinate 1,289,549 downwards.
CTTGCTGGGCACATGTGAATGTGCGTCAAAATTCTGAAAGGATATCGAAATGGAGAAGAAGGCATTGTGGTGAGGCCATGTCCCAAGGGAGGGTGATTTCTCCCTTTCCCACTATGTCTCCCTGTGTCTGTCTGGTAAGTGCATATGCCCTCAGCCAATTAAAAAACATGTACAACCAATTCTAACATTATTCTTTTATTTCTCTGAAACAAAGTAAGTGAATAATATGCCTGTTACCTCTTATTCTTATCACTGTATGTACATGCACTATATAACAGAAGCATGGATTTATTTCAAATGGGCATATATTCAAATGTAATCTAAAATTTCTACGAGCTCCTAGGAAAAGATATTTATATCTTCTACATATAGTTTCATATTTCACTTAGACTATTTCTTCTTCATTTTCCTTCTTTTCTTTCTTCTTTTTTCCTTCTTTCATTCTTTATTTTGATATGACTCTCCTTCCCCCCAAATTTTATGTTTAGGAAACAGAAATATAAATGGTTAAATATAATTTGACAATATTTAAAAAAAAATTTTTGTAGAAGTTTTTGTTTTAGGGCTTGTGCACTCACCGGAGAGAGAGAAACAGAGAAAGTGATAGGGAAGGCGGGAAATCACCCCTCAGGAATATGGCCACACTGCAATTCATTCTTCTCCATTCTCCCAGGATCTTGGCCACCCAAACACATGCACAAGGAATGTTCCAAGACACTGGGTCTGGGACTTGAACCACGGATGGTCATGTGGGAGTTGTGGCATAACCACTATGGCACCTGCTAGCTCCTTTGGTAACGTTTTAAAAGATGGTATAAAAGAGACACAGAGGGAGAAAGGAAGGAAACATTAAAACCTTCTGAAGAATTTAGGGGCAGAAGAGAAGTTTACTATTTAGGTAATATTTGAGAATGAGTAGTATAATGACAGATAAAACAACAGAGAATGCTACTTTTAGAAAAGGATCAAAACATTCAATAAAATTGAGACCAGCGGTTGGCGTAATGGCTATGTCACTGGACTCCCATGTAGTAGATCACTGTTTGAGTCCTGGACCCGGTGGCTTAAATTCACACTGGGCACGTATGTGTGCATGCCCAAGATCCTGAGAGGAGAATGGAGGAGAAGGTATCACAGCGTGGCCATTCTCCCTGGTGGGCGGGGTGGTGGTGGTGTGTGTCTCTCTGTCTTTCTGGTGAGCACAGGTGCCCTGTAGCAAAATCCTCTCTCAAAAAAAAAAAAAAAAAGGTAAAAACAATTCAATAGCATCAACGTGTAAAATAACACCTCACATGAGGAGAATTGTTGACAGTTTATTAGCACATATGGAATAAAATACATTTAGTAAAAATGTGAAATGACTAAAATGAAAAATTGCAAAATGAATATTTTTAATCAATGACTTAATTTTTTTTTTTTGAGAGGTTTTCGCTATAGGGCGCGTGCGCTCGCCAGACAGACAGAGACATAGAGACAGAAAGCGAGAAATCACCCCCCCCAGAGGGGATGGTCACACCGCAATCCCTTCTCCTCCATTCTCCTCTCAGGATCTTGGGCACGCACTCACACGCGCCTGGCGTGAGTTTTAAGCCACCGGGTCTGGGACGCGAACCGCGGTTGACTACATGGGAGTCCAGCGACATAGCCATTATGCTAACTGCTGGTTCCCAATGACTTAATGTTTTTAATACTCGATTATTAACTTATTTATACTCAGCCAAAAAAATAACAATCCTTTGCAGTGGGAAAACAGAATAGTACTAATAGGGTATAAATATATGTAGAGCAAATGTTCAAAAATTTCACAAGTGATTTTGAAGACTAAATAACAAGTGACACAAATAATATTTTTCAATTTATTGTTACAGTGAGATTTCTAAAGCAACTAAAAATTAAACCTCTTTTGCCTCTTTTTATGAATATCAGGACGTTAGTGAGAAAGAGATATGGCTTATTAATTATTGATGATGACAGGTATAGTATTCTTAACTGGATTGGTCTGAGAAG
>NW_006160189.1:1248779-1287421 GCF_000334495.1 Tupaia belangeri chinensis | reverse complement strand
TGAAGTGGGGAGATTAATGTCTCTGTACTGACTGACATGCATGGCATTCCCTTTTGAAAAAAACAATGTACTGTACTGTAAAGTTATATGTAATCCAATGTAATATAAAGAAGATTATGATGATAATAAAAAATAAAAATAAAATAAAAAAACAAAAATCTGATCTTTTCTTAATATTAAATATAATTTTCTTCATAAAGACATTTTTATTGTACTTTCATAAATCTAAGGAAGCATTTTACAAATCACTCAATATGTGGTTAAGTTGAAAACACAAATAAGAAAAAAGCATTAACAAAAATGAACGGTAACAGAAAAAAATTTCTTTAAAAATTGCAAAACATTAGGAATCAGTAGGTGGCATGGTGAAGGGCACTGGACTCCCACATGGCCAATGGTTGTTTGAGTCCCAGCCTTGGCAGCTTGCTTTCTCACTTTCCTTCTCTTTCTCTCTTTCTGTGTCTCTATGGTATAATTAAAAAAATAAATAAATAAAGTTAATAAAATAATTCTAAAATAATTTAGCTATAAAATCAACCTATGTGACTAAATATAGAAATATTAATTTTATATCATTTTTCTTCTTAGCAACTTTGTTAAAAGTGGAAAAAAAAAGTAACCTACCAGTTCATGGTGAAGAAACATAGGTATATTATTCTGAAAAGAAATCAAAAACACAATCTTAAAAATGATCAAAATAATAAGATAATCAAAGATTGAAAAAAGTTTCTTACTCTATGAAAGTATCAAGATACATGGAGACTTTAAATGAACAAATATACTAAAAGCTACAGGCAAAAGTAATTTACAAAGTGCCACCTAGATGTTACCAATGTACGAAAACATGCAAGACAACTTGTTGTTTTAGACAATATTCTTTCATTTCAGACAAGATGGCCTATACGATGCTACCAAGTCAAGATGCAGTAGTGGGAACTAAGAAGAAAGAGTTTGAAAAGCTAAGGGTTTGTGTTTTGTCTTGTTGTCATGAGGATTTATTGAAGATATTCGAACCAGAGGGTTCTATTGGGTTGTTGAAAAAGTCCTGATACATTTTTGCATAGAAAAACGTAGAAAAAAATTTAGATATGTTTGGCAGAACAACACCTGAGTGGTGGTTTGGAAAAGAAATGAGAAAGGGCAACTCTAGAAATAGAAAAAAATGTTTGGAATGTTTTTGCAATACTAGTAGGGAGATGAAGTGGCAGGCACTGCCCTAGCCCTACCTTCAACACTACAACACTAATTCTTTCTTTTTTTCTCTTTTTTTTTTTTTTGAAGAGGTTTTTGCTATAAGGCACGTATGCTCGCCAGACAGACAGAGAGAGACAGAGAGACAGAAAGCGAGAAATCACCCCCCAGGAGGGATGGTCACGCCACAATCCCCTCTCTTCCATTCTTCTCTCACAATCTTGGGCACACAAGCACACACACCCAGCATGAGTTCCAAGCCATCGGGTTCGGGACGTGAACCGCGGTCGACTACATGGGAGTCCAGCAACATAGCCATTATACTAACTGCTGGTCCCCCCTCAACCCTAATCCTAATCCTAATCCTAACCCTAACCCTAACAGGGTTAGGGAGGAAGGTATTGCTAGGGAAATAGGAAAGATCATAGAATTATACTCTATCAGGAAAGTGCTTAAGAAGTGCAAGTTAGGCTCTAGCAGATGGTGTAATGGTTGTATTTCTGGACTCCCACATGGCTGACCGAGGCTCAAGCCCCAGACCCGAAGGCTTGAAACCTCTGCTGGGTGCATGGGTGCCCAAAAACCCAAGAGGAGAATTGCAGAGAAAGAATTGCAGTATGGCCACTTTCCCCAGGGAGTGATTTTCTGCTTCTGTCTTTCTGTCTCTGTCTCTCTGGAGAACACACACACCCTGTAGCAAAAATCTCTCTCTCTCAAAAAAGAAAAAAAAAATGCAAGTTAAATTGAGTTCATGATTTTATGCCAGATTGGATCTCTCTTTCACTTTCTCTCTCTTTCCTTTCTCTCTCTCTCCATACACATATAACTTCATATATATCCATATTGTTGCTTTGTTTTGACTCAGTCCATTCTGAAATAGTCTCCCCAGAAAAAAAAATAAAATTAATTTAGGAAATCTTGCAACCTGAGAAAACCTTCACTGTAAGAGGGCAGAAGCTACTGTTGAAAGATCACAGACTCGGAATTAGACGAATCGAAGTCTTAACCTTGACTTTATTATGAATAGACACTACAAGTTGATACTACTAGTGTGTAATGATGTCACTTAATTTTCTGGGTCTCAGGTTCTTTCTAACGTGAATACTATTGTTCCCTACCTTGTCACACACAGGGTTGCAAGGATTAAATTACAAGAAGCAGTTTGTAGTTTGTATAAAGAGCTTAACTCATTCCTTGGCTGATGCTAATTCTTCCCATTTCTTTCTGGATGTAATGCTAAAAAGTATTACAAATGTTCAGGGATGCACATCTAGTTGAATTTAAGATAAAATAGACTTATTTTAGTTGGATATGCTAAAAACTAAAGTCAGTTTTTTTACTAAAGGTGTTTTATTTTTTTTCTTTAATGAAACTTCCCTAAACCTCCATCCCTGGATTTTGCTGTTTTTATTTGCTAATTTTTGCATAACTAATACCATTATGGTTTTTGAAACTTCAGATATAGTTTAAAGTTTACAGAGATACAATCAGATACAATTTTGATTCTTAAAAAATTATGAAATTAAAATAATTATGCATCTGAAAACAAGTAACTTTTGAGGGATTCATTTATTTATTTTTTTAAAAAATTAAAGAATTATTTACATTATTATTAGTAGCATTTTTAAAAATTTGACCAGAGAGAGAGAAAGGGAAAGCAAGCCACCAGGCCTAGGACTTGAACCGTGGTCAGCCATGTGAGAGTCCAGGATTCCAACCACTGTGCCAGATTCATTTATTTAAAAAAAAATTATAAAATTCAGGGCCAGCAGGTGGTGTAGTGGTTAAGGGCACTGGACTCAAACCACACATGGCTGACTATGGTTTGAGTCCTGGACCTGACAGTTTGCTTTCTCACTTTCTCTCTCTTTCTCTTTCTCTCTTTCACTCTACCCTCTCTGGTCAAATTAAAATAAATAAATAAATGGATAAAATTAAATAAAATAACTCTTTAAAAAAACTATAAAATTCATGAATTTAAATAATTTTAAATGCAATGATAAAATACACAATTTATAAAGATCACTGAGCAAATCAAGATCACATGTCAATGTACCTCACATTGTGATAGTGACTTTCTTTGGGAATTTATTAGAAAAGTTTCCTCAACCAAGATATATTTGAACCTCTCATATTCACCTTTAAAATAAAGTCAAATATATTATTAAAATATTATGAGCAATAGATATCAGAATTCAGTTTGCTAGTAAATGTTGGGATCTTAGAGTATACATAGCTGACTGAGACACTACCATTTATCCTGTAGTTCTGTTAAAGAATTCCACTATTTCCACCTCTTCTCAGATTCTACTTAGTAAAATTTCCTGAAAGCATAAGTGGTTTTCTACAGAATCTACTGGCCACTGGCATGCTTTCAGAATGAGAAGTGACATGAAACAAAAAAATCGTTGGCCAACAGTGTGGGATCTGGAATACTTCTGGAGCAGCAAGTTTCCAGTAGTAGCCCTGATATGAAGCAAAACTACATAGCTCTTTGGATATGCTGTTATACAGGAAGTATAGCTTTGACAGGCCCCAGGGATGTTACCCTGTAGGATCTAGTCCTACAAATGTGGGCAAGAAGCCAAGTGGGCTCCCGTGACCCTTCTGCTAACATAGGACATAGCCATGCATATAAAGCTACCATATCCGTACACACTTAGTCTTATTTTCTCATACCCAGACATTAAAGTGAAACCTGTATCTTGGATGTACTCTCATCCATCACATTTAAATTTCTTTTTGACAGGCCCCAGGGATGTTACCCTGTAGGATCTAGTCCTACAAATGTGGGCAAGAAGCCAAGTGGGCTCCCGTGACCCTTCTGCTAACATAGGACATAGCCATGCATATAAAGCTACCATATCCGTACACACTTAAGTCTTATTTTCTCATACCCAGACATTAAAGCGAAACCTGTGTCTTGGATGTACTCTCATCCATCACATTAAAATTTCTTTAATAGCTTTAGGATACAACTTTTCCAGAAAGACTGCCTTCACAACATTTGACCTCATAAGTCTAGACTCCAGGGGGATAAGGTCCGGAGATGTACTTAAATAGCACTTTGAGCCCAGAGAGACTTGGCACATTAAACTAATAAAAAATGACTGTAAAACCATCTGTAAACATGAAGTGCCATATAAATGCTTATTAATAAGCATTTTTCTTCAATTTATATTTATTTTTATTCTAAGATGGCTCTTAAAAATACATTATGGTTTATCGTGTATAATGTCTTTCAAACAAATTGTATTCAAGACATTTTAGAGAGTTAAATACATGTCAGTGTGTGGCATAAATTATAGAAGGACACTTTGAATGGTAAATGAATTAGTGCATTCAGTCATAAGGCCAGGGGAAAATGGGTTGTGTAAGCGTCTGGTTTGAAATATCTAGACTCTCTGGAACCAACACTTCAAATCTGAGCAGGTCAGCTCTGTCGCTCATCCTTCTGAGATAAGAATCCATTCTGTTTATAGTCTGCTGGTTTTTTGAAGGATCTCTTAGAACAGTAGGCATGTCTGCTTTGTGTGAACATTTCACAGAGCAGGACAATGTGAGAGGCGCCATCCCAGAATTTAAACAGAATGCAGAACTAAGGTATTACGGTATGTAGCCCTTGTTTTAGTGATAATGAGAGGCCAACTTAGAATACTGCAGCGGTGGGGGCTTAAGAAGTATATTCAAATATCCAAGGTTTGAAAATAGAAGAGTTAATATCTAACTGGTTGTTACTATTGACTCCTAGAACTTTTTAAAATTTGTTTGTTTATTTGTTGTTTGCCAGAGTATGTGTTTACCAGGGATAGATGAGGAAACAGAGAGAAACAGAGAGAAGAAAGCACCCCTCCCAATGGTGTAATTGCTCTGCAATCTCTTTTCCTCCACCTCTTCATTTTGTTGGGATTGGGGCATATCCACCCTTCAGGATACTGGTGCCTGACATGTTTTGCAAGCTCTTGGGACCTGGATCTGAACTACAATTAGCTATATGGGATCTGGTTTTCTTCACCATTAAGCTATAGGGCTGGACATGGAACTGGTTTTGAATAGAAAAAATGGATTCTAATCTAGTTGCAAAATTAACAGCAATATGAAATTGACTTGCGTTGCATAGCTGATATTTTAGATCACATTTTGATTTTTTTATTAAGCATTAATCTGAATCTATAATGAAAAGCACTTATAATCTAGACAAAACTTTCAAGATATTAAGTGTGAGGCAGAAGAACAGGGTCCTGTAATAGAATAAAAGGGCACAAGTCAAATTTAAATGCGTTTTTTCTAAACATTTGAGCACAGTGCTTCTAAGTGGTCATTTTTGTTTTCCAGCCTCCAGAAATAACCATCACATGTCAAACATGATTCATAAGAAAGTGAAATTTAAATAAATAAATACAGCAAACTCTGACCTACCCTAGATAATTACTTATGATGGATTTTCCTAGATTCTAATTAAGGTTATGAGAATGTTTATAGTATAAATCAAAACTGGGGATATAGATATTCTCAGCTTGCTCTTCTTTCACGTAGGGACACTCCACAAATCCTGACAATAAACTGAGATCTGAGAAGGTGTGAGTCTCAGTAATCTCATCATAGATCACTGACTGATGATTGTGATCAATCATGAAACAAACTTTTTTTTTTTCCTTTAAAGTATTATTTGAACATTTACTTCTTGGAGACATTGCTTTAAATCTACCTATTTAAGTTTTTACTGTTTCTGAATCTCTCTTTTCTCTTTTCAAACAATCATAAAAACAGTCTATAAATACTGATGAGATATTATACAGATAGCCTAGAAAACCTATGAACCTGTCCTGGGAGGAGTAAATTAACAGAAAGAAAATAGAAGCAAAGATCAGCTTCTTGTCTTTCATTAAATGCCTTTTTACTCTACTGCAGGTGTAAATATGGACAATCTTGAAGCAATGAACTACTACTATCTATATAAATAAAGAAGAGTAGTATTAGCAAATCAATGGATATATCTCTGCCCTTACTTTAATTTTTTACTTACTCGATGCTTGTATTTTTTTTTTTCCTACTCTATCATGAAGTTTAACGTAACTCACCCATCTGGTTAAATATCCCTAATGGCTCGAATAACATCCATGTGCCATTTTGATCATATCTCGCATCTTAGCTAGCAGTCATCCATAAACCTTTCTGCCTCTTTTTTCTCTACTTTTCATACCCAGTGTGCTTTCACCAAGGGTAATACACAGAAAATACAACAGAAATACAATATGCAGAATAGTTCTCTATTTTAGGGTATGATTTTCTTTCTGTCTTTTTGAAATTCAACTACATATATCAAAATGGACACATAGTTTAAAGAACCCTCTATAAAAAAATAGCAACATGCATTCAGATTACATTTTAAGTAGAATGAACATATTATGAATATTTATGTGGCTTGCAAAGACTAGTATTACACTCCGCATTGCCGAACCAAATAATTATGCAAAGATAGTTTCGTTTAAAATTGCAAATGCCATATTTTAGTTTGTGTTCAACAGTTTTAATGCATATTGATAATGGAAGGAAATAGCTTCTACTTAAAAACAATACATTTATGTTGGAAAATGCCATTACAGCATATTTTAAAATGTTAAAATCACTGGAATTGTGTTAGTGGAAGAGCTAACAAGGGTCCAAATGCTGGCTGATGGTTAAGAATGGGGCACAATTGCTTCTTTTGACAAGAATACACTTTAAGGTTCATTCTGATCATTTCTTATGCTCAGGCTTGTGCATCCCTTCTATGTATGTGGTCCAGTTTGACCTGTATCCACAATGGAGTGCAACAGGCACTCCACATAGAAGCTATTGTGAGATACAGGCAGAGTGATATCTCTCCCATAGGAATTCATGGCAATGACAATTTAGTTCCTTTAACTCATTCCATGATAGATCATGCGAATAATCTTTAAAAAGAACTTTGCAATCTTAATGTCTACTTAATAATAGGTATTTGAGGATGTAAAAATTATGTTACTAAATGTGAAGATTAGTCAAGGGCATGCCTGTGAAATAGATGGGTAACAGTGGACAGCACATCTACATACTGAGTCATCGGGAAAGTCATGGCACATTTTTGCACAGAAGAACATGGACAAGTACGTCATAATTTTCCCAATGATCTAATAATGTAACTAAAATATAGAAAAGGTAAGTAAGAGAACAATGTCCTCACATTCTGTCATAGGAAAATCTGGGCCTCACAATCAGATAGATGTAGCTCCACATTCACCTTCGTGCCCTTGTTTTATGTTTTTGAATCTTGGTTTCTTCTATGTACAGTATTTATTGGCAGAGGAGAATGACCGCATGCTAATTCTTGTGCTTTTTTTTTTTCTATTTTCTCCTCCTTTCATCTTTATGAGGTATTCTTCTAGCTACGGTCAATATACACATTTGGCACATGGAATTCATGTTCCATTTGTTAAAAAAAATTTATTTAAATGTATACATTTAATCACATGTTACTTAGCTTACAAAATGAATATTCCAACATGTGTACATTTCTCACCAGTCCAGTTGACGATACTATAAAGTTATCTTCAATAGATAAGAATCCACTTCTTTTTTTACCACTATTAAAACTGCAACCCCTTAGGGCCAGCAGGTGGCGTGATGATTAAGGCGCTGGACTCCCACGTGGCCAAATGCAGTTAAAATCTCAGACTTGATGGCTTGAATTTCATGCCAGTCACATGTGCATGCATGCCCCAAATCCCAAGAGGAGCATGGAGAAGAAGGGACTACAGCTTGGCCAACCCTCCTGGGGATGGGGGAATTTCTCACTTTTGCTCTCTCTTTCTGTCTCTCTCTTGCAAGCACACATGCCCTATATCAAGAGAAAAAAAAAATCTAACCCTAACCCTTCAAATGTTCTGCTGTTGCCAGCATTTTCCCCTCTTCATTTAATTCTAGAGGCAATGCTATAAATAAAGTATTTTTACAACAAAAACATCATAAATTTGTGAAAACCTTCCGATAGGATTGGAAATATCCTTACTTTCCTGATAGAAAAGTAAAAGTTCTTGGGACCAGCAGTTAGCATAATGGCTATGTCACCAGACTCCCATGTAGTCAATCTGAAGTTCAAGTCCTGGACCTGGTGGCTTAAACTCACGCCGGACACATGTGCATGCATGCCCAAGATCCTGAGAGGAGAATGGAGAAGAGACTGCAGCGTAGCCATCCTCCCTGGGGGGTGATTTCTCTCTTTCTGTGTCTCTGTCTCTCTCTTTCTTTCTGGTGAGCACACATGCCCTTTAGCAAAAACCTCTCCAAAAAAAAAAAAAGGAAAGAAAAGTAAAAATTTTTAATAATTGACATTAATTTCAGTGGACATAAGAAGCACTTGAGGAATATCTTTTTCTAAGTATATTCTCCTGACATGTGGAAACAGATTTCTTTTATCTTAAAGACTTAGCCTTATTCCAATTAAGAATAGATTTCTGGATTAGAAAAGCACATAGACCAATTGGCATAGTTCTCTCCTTTCAGTCTTGATATGTTGATTCACAGCTGAAGCAACTGAAGTTAAATTGCAAAGGGGGAGAGAGAAGATCTTACTAAAGGACTTGACTAGCATTTATAAAACTGCAATATGGGGACCAGCAGTTGGCATAAAGGCTATATCACTGGATTCCCATGTAGTAGACTATGGTTTGCATCCCGGACCTGGTGGCTTAAACTCACGCCGGGCGCGTGTGTGTGAATGCCCAAGATCCTGAGAGGAGAATGGAGTAGAAGGGATTGTGCATGACCATTCCCCCTGGAGGGGAGTAATTTCTATCTTTCTGGAGAGCACATGCTCCCTATAGCAAAAACCTCTAAAAAAAATAAAAAACAAAAACTGTAACATGAAATTGCAATAAAACATTCTACTTTGAATTGTTTGTATTTTCTATATTCTCCACAAAGTTCTAAAACTTTTCTCAGAACTTTGATTTCTTAGGTTCTTCAATTCTGAAGAATTTTCTATTCAGCTGTGAAAAAGTATAGGTTCTCCTTAGAGTAAATTAAATCATTAGAGTTTTAATGACAGAAACTAGCTGTTTCTTCTCTTCCTGGATGCAGGATACACAGATGTTTTCCAATCTGTCCTGCCATTAGATGTCCTTGTGACTATGTTCTAACCAATGTACTGTAAGCACATCTGGTAGGTGACAAATCCATGCTTCATTAGACCACCTTCTCATAGTGGATCCTTCCAACTCATTTTCCATTCTGGTAGCCTGACATAGAGACCACTAGAAGCAAATTCTTACAGGTGGAAACACAGGATAGAAAAGGCTTTTGGCTGACACCCACCCACCTGGTAAGACCAGCTCGGACTCTTTTTTATATTTGCCAAAAATGTCAGTATTTTACTAAACAAGTGAAGATTTTGTGAGTTAACCATTAAACTGTTAGACTACATTACTTTATTCCTAAATGTTAACATGAATAGACTAGACTAAAATAAACCATTTTTATAGGTGAATATTAAGACAAATGTTATAGAAAAACACATATGCTATATTCTCTTGTTTATAATATGTTTTATATCTTGCTTATAATATGTTTTACATCTACAGTTATAATATATAATACATATTAAAACATATACAATGCATGTGTATGTAGATATGTTATATTATTACATAATGACTATGTAATACATATTTTACTGACAGGAATCAATGATGAGAGGTCAAACCAGTGCACTGTGAAGAAGATCTGAAACTACAAGACTTACATGTAGCACCAGAATAGAGAGCATTCCAAACATAAATTCTTGACAGTTAAAGAGGAGAGTGGAGGTGAATATCACATGAGAACAAAAGAAGTGTTTGCAATATTGGAAAGGAGAAAGTCTCAAGTGGTGGTGTGATACCAGAAGGAGTGCTGTGTGGTAGAGGGGAGAGTGACCAGTCATTGAAGTCACCATCAACATTATTTGTTAGACCAGAGAAGGAGGGCATTTAAAACATGAAATGTAAAGTGGAACAAGGGTAAAGAAATATTGTCCAAATTATGATTAATTCCCTCTAGCAGAGACATTGGAGATTTTTTTTTATTTGCAGATACATAAGAATTAAGAATTTCATAAATAAAGAGAAAAGCAAAAGAGGTCTTAAGGTTGTGGATGTGGGAAAAAATCAAACAGAGAAAGAAGAGAATTTAAGATATGTTATTCAAAGTTTCAGCCAAAGGTCAAGGTTTTATTAGGAATCTATCTTGTGTGATCTTAAAAGCTTGAGAAATATTTGTTTATTAGAAAGACAGTGACATTGAAAATATTAGCTGTCCTTGTTAGTGTAATAAAAACTATTTCAGTCACTGACGTACCTTAACCTTGGCCTTTATATAGTACAATAACTTATTCTTATCCTTGAGAAAGTATCTAGAAATTAAAGCAGGCAGTTTTCTGCAAAACCATTATTACAGGTTAATATTCCTGGAGTTTTGTAACTGTTATTTACTGTAGTCTTTTTGCATGAAAATGATCCACATGTTTAATTTCAAAAAACAATTAAGGTACATATGAACAGATGAACAAAAAGCAATGCAGTACAGTAGTTAAAAACTTGCCTTGGAGCTATTACAGTTATCTTTGGATTCACTTCTACATCTGCACAAATGGTCATGATTTTATGAATGATTTGCTTTACATTTACAAGTCTCAGTTTCCTTATCTGTATACAATCTGGATGAGTATCTATCTCATAAAGTACTTGTGTGATAAAAGGAACTACTATTTGTAAAACATTGACTGTTATGAGGCCCAGTACAGATCAAGATCTAAGAAAATCATTTAAGGCCTAATTAGCAATGACACTCTCATCTCTTCTGTCAATGGAAACTTCAGATGGTATTTTGTGTCTGTACATAAATAAATGTTTATATGTGTGTGCATATGCTTACATGTGTTTCCACAAAAGAGTATATGTGTTTATGCATGTTTATCTCTACATATGTGTATGTTCTGTGCACATATTCATGGTTACATGAAGAAAAAGCAAAGAAGACTTGGAGTCTATGTTGACAGACATGGTGAAATAAAACAGATGACATTATAAGAATTTAAAGCATCAGACAACAGAGCCAACAACTTTGTTAACAGCAAGCTGGGTATTTAAGCTTACACTAAATGTTAACATTTCTGATCCTGAGAATTAAGTATTGGGTTATTGGGAAAACCATGATGCATTTTGCATGAAAAATACATCTTGACTTCCCTACAACCTCATATTTTACTATACTTTCTACAACCTCATTTTATCATATACTGAGGATTAAGGCTTCAGAACATTTACTTTAAGCCTCAAATAATTAGGCGGTATAAAGGGTGATCTTCTCAATTGTATAGGCATCTTAATATGATGATATTATTTATTTTTTGTAGAGGTTTTCGCTGTAGGGCACGTGCGCTCGCCAGACAGACAGAGAGAGACATAGAGACAGAAAGCGAGAAATCACCCCCCCAGGGGGGATGGTCACGCTGCAATCCCTTCTCCTCCATTCTCCTCTCGGGATCTTGGGCATGCATGCACACACGCCAGGCGAGTTTTAAGCCACCGGGTCCGGGATGCGAACCGTGGTCGATTACATGGGAGTCCAGTGACATAGCCATTATGCTAACTGCTAGTTCCCACATATGATTGATTTGAACAAAAGCTCTTAAGGCAAAATTTCAAAAACTAAAATTATAGTCAGACATACATTATAGGCTTTTTTATACAGTTAAAGTTCACTTAACATTAATTTTTTCAAGTGTAAAACAGATGGATATGTCTGTTCACTGTATCTTCTAAGGCTGCCAAAACTTATGCAGTGAACTGCTCTATGTGAAGAGAAACTGAAGATTAAAATGGTGTAAAATACTTTTTCATATTATTATAATTATTGTGAAAGCTATAATACTAAGAACACAGATTCTATACAGTCATATAACATTTTACCAAGCATCGATGGATGATCATAAACTTTAAGCAGTAAGTACAAAGGAAGAATGAGCAAGTTGGTTAAATATTTCTATTTCAAAAAGATATTAGGAAAATTGAAGAGGGTTCCAAGTAGAGCCATAAAAATAAGATTTAAAAGATAGGAAAATGCCTCATGAAAACAGGAGAAGGAAATCAAGGTGACTCTATCTGTAAAATAGGAAAATAAAAATTGTTTTACCTTCAGAATATAAAAAGGGTCTATCAAAGATATGCCATTATTCTGCATGTTTTATTAAAAGCTGAATTGACACAGAATAAGAGAAGTTTTGGATGAATATAAGAGTGGTCATGCATGATGGTGCATAATACTGTAGAAAGTATTAAAAATAATCCAAATTATCTTTTGAGTTTCTCCACTCTTTCTCTCTATGAATCTCTACCTATGTATCCATCAACGTATCTATCTATTTACCTAGTTACTCATCCACTTAAATTTATCAAGAACTCAACCAATGATCTCCAACCAATTGGAGTCCTTCCAATTTCTAAATTTTTAATAAATAAAAATAAATTTAATAATTTCTCTTTATATCATTCCTTTTTACTAAGCCAACAAGATCAATGATAAATTTATCAGTTCATAATACTTTTCTGCCATTGTAAGGACCTAGACAGATTTTGTGTGTAACTGATAAAATATTTGATAATTTCATTACTTTTCTATCTGTGATTTTAAGATTAGGGAACAAAATGGAGCCATGCAGAAAAACATATTAAAACAACAGGAGTCTCTACTAAAGAACTATTTAAGACAAAATAATGAGAGTGAAGAATATTATAAAATAGGATAAATGCTATTTCAAGAATATAGCCAGTGTTTTTGAAAGTGGACAAAGAGAAAGAATCTGAAATATAGGCAAAATATAATATTTACACCATGAACTATAAAGATGTCTACCTAAAATGTGTTTGTTTTTAATCATATGTGGTATTTTTCATATTTGAAATGGAAAATTATTCTGTCTTGGTTAACTTTAATAGTCAACAGAAACACACAATTTAGTTAAAGGAACTAATTAGTTTGAGCAATTTTTATTTCAATCATGACCTTGAGTCTTCTCTGCCCTCAGATCATGTCATGGGGGCTCTAGTAAAGATCTATCGTCAGATCAATTACAAAAAGCATGGAACATCTGATCCTTCTCTTGAAATTAACTAGAGGAAGTAGGTCAGCACACCTTTGAATGACACAATGAATTATTATGTTCTCAATGACCCAGGAAGGAAAGCCTTGGTGATTGATAGAAGGTGATATTTAAATGAGAATTGAACCCTTCTGGGTTTAAACATGTAGCCATGACCACGAAAATCACTATAAACTGAGTTTTTACTATGGTGTTTTGTTGTTGTTGATTTTTTTTTTTTTTTCATTATAGCCAGGGGGAAATTTTCTTCTTACTGTTATCTATAACCACAGCATAATTATGGAAAGATGTTTATATATTGAGATTTTTGATTTACTACATGAAAGTAAAACTGGGATTATAGCAGATTTCTCAGGTTTTTTTTCTACTACAATATAGAGAAAATATACAAAATAATCTATCGTATATTAACTGCTAATTTGTTTCCCATTGTGACAATTCAACTAAACAAAGTTTGAAAGATATGATTGAAGATGAATAATTTGGGGACAGTAATTTAATTTGCTGAAGGACAGAACAGTTAGTATTACTTGGATACTAGTTCCATTCTGTATATAAAAAATAAAACAGGTAAATGAGTGCAACTACTTCTTTTTGGAAAGAAAATCCTCTTTATTTGTTATATATATTTAAAAATTATTTATTATTATTATTTGCTATAGGTCACATGCACTCATGAGAGAGAGAGAGAGAGAGAGAGAGAGAGAGAGAGAGAGAGAAAGTGAAAAAGCGAATTGCCAGGTCCTGGACTCGAACTGTAGTCAGCTATATGGGAGTCTAGCAACTTAACCATCATGCCACCTACTGCCACCTATATTTCTTATTTGACTGACATTTTTTTTTGGTGGTTTTGTATTTTTATGTAGGCCTGAAAGATTTTATTTTAATTTGGCCGTCTATATATAGTTCCTAGGCTTGTCCATATAGTAAGTTTTAATTCTGAGCTTTATTTTTATGTGTCTTTTGTAGAAAACAGACATTATAATACCCTTCTATTATAAGTAGTTTTAAGGTATTACAATTTCATTTCAACACTAAATAAAGAATCATTTGGTTGGATTCCGTGTAGAATATAATACTCATAACACTGTTGTCTGCATAAAGATACACTTTTATGTCTACAGTATGGTGGGTAAGAAGATGGTCTCAGAAGTTTTGACCATCTGCTCCCCTCAAATCCACCTAGTCTTTCCAAGCCTCAACTTTATTGTATATAAAATGGGTTAATCATGGGCATTGACTCATAGATTTTTGTTAAGATGAATATCATGGGCAGAAACCATCTGTAATCGTTTCATCTATGGACTCAGAGATGCCAGCACTTCAGTCCTGTTGAGTCTGAGGCCAAGATTAAAATTATTTTTCTATTTTATGTTCTTTCTTTTCTTTCTTTTTTTTTTTTTTTAAGAGATTTTTGCTGTAGAAAAAGAGAAACAGAAAATGAGAAATTATCCCCCAGGGAGGATGACCACACCATAATTCCTTCTCCTCTGTTCTCCTCTCCGGATCTGGGACATGTATATATATGTGCATGATGTGAATTTTAATTTGCCGGGCCTGGGACTCGAACCACTGTCGACTACTTGGGAGTCTAGTGATGGGACTCGAACCACTGTCGACTATGTGGGAGTCCAGGGATGTGAAATATAACCATTATATCATCTGCTTGTCCCCTGATTTATGTATTTATGTTCTTAAATAGTTGGCAATAGTTGACATTTCTCTCTTTTTTTTTTTTGAAATAAACTTTTTTGCCTTTTTTTTTTTTTTTTTAAAGAGAGAGATTTTTGCTATAGGGTGTGTGTGCTCACCAGAGAAACTGAATGCAAGAAATCACCACCACCCCCATCCTGGGGGATGACTACATCACAATCCCTTCTTCTCCAGTCTCCCCTCAGAATTTTGGGTGTGCATGCACACACACACACACACACACACACACACACACACACAGTTTGAGGTTTAAGCCTTTGGGTCCTGGAACTGACTACTTGAACTGTAGTCAATTATGTGCAAGTCCAGCAATGTAACTATTATGCAATCTGTGGTTCCTAAAATGTTTTTAAATTTGGGGGAAAAAAGAAAGAAAGGAAGGAAGAAAGAAGGAAAGGAAAGAAGGAAGAAAATGTATGTAATTTGCTTAGCCAGTGTAATTAAGGAACATTAGCTATGATGGTGGTTCCAGTCAATTAATAAATATTATTTTATTATAGTTATGTTAAACCTTTAAACATTGCTATTCTATTAACTATGAAGAATTCAAAGTGATAATGTAGTGTATTTTTATTTGTTAACACATACAATTTAGTTTTTGTTCCAAATTTTGATGAAATTATTTATATGCCTATCATGGTTATTCATTAAATTTTAGTACTTAGTATGTTATTATTACTTTATATGTTTTACAGAGTGATAGTGAATCCATTTAACCCTTATACTTGTGCCATAATGAATTTACTCATTGTCTTTGTAAGGGAGAACCTGTATTTGGAAAATACTTTCCTAAAATATGAGTTTTACATTTTTATGCCCAATGATAATGTGTTTTTTATCTTATTAACACAGTTTCCTTAAGAAACCATATAAGTTAGGCATAGAAAATAACATCTGAGCGTTTAGAAGTTCATCACGCTCACTTGGAGAATAGACATTTTTGTCCTCTTTGGTTTCTGGGCTTCGTGAGTTTTAGCACTAGTGTAATAGCAGTCTAGGGACAGGAATAGGAGGTTCAGATGAGAACGGACCCTCTTTGCGGCATCTTTCCACTTCCTGACTTAAAAAGACCCAGGTTCCTAAGGAATTCTCAATTCAGCCTTGCTTTGCACTCAGAGTTCCTGCCTATAAGATCTGTAAGATGCTGGAGGGTGTCATAAAGCACCCTGTGGAGTGTTTTTCTCTCCAGAGATCTTAAAGAAAAATGTAGCTCTTATTTTTATAGTCTTTCTTGGTCAGAGGTCAAAAATGGGTAAAGAAAAAACTCTTTAGACTTTCATGAGATGAAACAGGGAGAAAGAGAAGTAACTAGTGAACAGGATCTTTCATATAAACATGAATTCACTGTGGGTACCTACAATTACATAGCAAATGTTAAATATCTGTATGGAACAGTTTCCAATATCATGATATGAGTGAATAGGAAGGAAAAAGGCAGAAATGAGCATTTTTATTTTTTACATTTTCTCAAAGAAAAGGAATTCTTATTGACCAGCTCTTAAGAACCTAACGATCAGTTTGAGAAACAGAAACACCTAATAATACTAAAATATTAAAATAATATCTGAAGACAATAGTAGCAGAGCTATGACAGTCAGTGTACCAAAGTATTAGATGGATTATAAGGTCACTGAGCAGTGCAGAAATTTCACCTGTCCAAGTTAAGCCAGAGGGTTACAATGGGAGGAAATGGAATTGGTGGATAGCATCCATGGTAAAAGCCTAACAGCTGCAAGCAAAAAACGTTAAACCTACAACATGTTCCTTTTAAAATGCATGGAAGTGTTTTGAATGGTACTAAACAAAACATCTCTCTCCCTTATAAAACATATTTAAAGCTGAAAGAAAAAAGAACGCAAAAAGTAGCAAGTCAAGTCAACATATTCTCTGGTCAACATTAACATTTCTGTATATATATATTTTTTCTTTTTTTTTTTTGGAGAGATTTTTGCTATAGGGTTCATGGGTTCACTGGAGAGACAGAGAGAGACAGAGACACAGAAAGCAAGAAATTACCCCCTCCCCAGGGGAGATGGTCACATCACAGTCCTTTCCCCATTCTCCTCTTGGGATTTTGGGCATGCACACACACCTGACTGGTGTAAGTTTAAGCTGCCAGGTCCGGAACTTGAACTGCACTCAACTACCTGGGAGTCCAGCAACATAACCATTAGGCCATCTTGTCCCCAGCACTAACATTTCAAAGAGACACAGTAAGAAGGAAGGAAGTAGGAAGTTCTTGTGTCCTATGACTGCCCAGGACAGTAAATAGGGAAAATAGAACTAATGAACTATTGTCAAAGATACCTGCATTAAGTGTGTATGTTGTGCTTTTGAGACTGATAGACTAAAAAAATTGTTTTTGTACAAAGTGTTTAAAAACTCTGGCATCAGGAACAGCAGATGGTGTAACAGTTATGTCACTAGACTCCCATAGGGCCAACCACAATTCGAGTCCTGGATCTGGTTGCTTGAAAGTCAAGTTGGGTCCATGTGTGTGCCTGAAATCTTGAGAGGAGAGGGAGAAGAAGGAATTGTGGTGTGGCCATCCCATTTCAGTGGTGATACCTCACTTTCTGTCTCTTTCTCTCTGGTGAATGCACACACTCTATAGCAAAAATTTCTCTTAAAAAATAAAAAATTCTGGGGGCCAGCAAGGTGGCAGGGTGGTTAAGGGCACTGGATCCCCACATGGCTGGCCGCTGTTTGAGCCTGAACCTGGCAGCTTTCTCCCTTGCTTTCTCTCTCTCTGTTTTGCTCTGTCCCTCTCTGGTTAAATAAAAATAAATAACTAAATAAATACAGCTAAATAAAATAATTCTTTAAAAAATTCTGGCATCAGTAGATATAATGGGATGAGAATCATGTGGGACATAGAAGATGGATAAAAGTGAATGGTAGGTAATGAAAAGGAATTGGAAGTGACTGTTGAGAGACAGTGCAGATTCAGCTTCCTACTGAAGAAGGTCGTGTCAGGAACATACTGCTTAGTATTCATAGCTTCTCATATTAGAAATTTGGTTTAATTGATCAGTAAATCCTATGTAGTTTATCCCATTGCACTATTCTCAATTGAGCATATGGTCTTCTTTAGAAAGTGATACGATAGGGAGCGTTACTGGATTCATTTAGTATCTACAGTGGTCTAAACAGTATAGATATAACAGATTTCAAAGCACTGTTTTGGTGAAGCCACTTCTGTCATAGGGTGTTTAGGCGAACCTACACTGCTACTGGCAGATAGGATGGAAGATACCACCCAATATGGGTGTTAAGCAAATATGAGGCAAGTTCAAAACCTGTAATTGTGTGGAATAATTTTTTATTACTGCATATGAAGTCAGTCACTTATCTCACAGTTTGCATAGGTCAGGAGTTTAGGGATAGTTTTAGGTGGTTTCTCCACTCAGGATCTAATTAGACTAAAATCAGGATGGTGGCCCAGGCAGCAGTTCTCCTTTGAGGATGGGGTCTTCTCATGTTACCAGTTGTTAGTAGAATTCAGTTCAAGTCACAGGATACTGACCCTTAGTCCCTAGTGGCTACCCACCATTCTCTGTCATGCTTCTCTCCTCAATGTGGCAGTGCTCTTGTTCAAGGCTAAGGGGTAAACATCTCAGTTACTTGGAAGCTTTTACTCAGTCAAGGCTTGAACTCTGCTTTACAGAGTTCGTATGATCAGGTCAGGCCCATCAGAATAATCTCCCCTTTGCTGAATTGAGACAACTGGAATCAGGATCTTAACAACATCTGTAAAATATTTTGTCATCAGAACATAACCTTATCATGGACGGGAAATGCATTATATTACAAATCCTGTCTGTATTTAAAGGCAGTAAAAGTAGGCTTCCTATTAGAATTCAGTCTACCACATGATATTATTACATAGTATTTAGATATAGTGGGATTACAGACAGTCCTGATAAACTTCTGTACCTTTCTCCCTCACTTCTGTAGAGATGATTATAATAGTTTGTTTCATGTGATTGTAAGAATCAAACAAATAAAAACTGTAAGGTGCTTGGAATAGTACTTCCAAATAGTGATATATTACTGTAAGTGCTCAAGAATGTTAGCAAATATTATATTTTAAATTACTATTAATTCCTTAATATAATATTTGTCAGAAACAGTGAATTATGTTTCGTTTATGCCCTTTTTATAATTATAAGACATAAAAACATATGATGCATTTGACTTTGTATTAATGCTATGATTTATACAAATAAAACATTTAAAATTCATTATATATACATATGTATTTTAATTGTATAACCACAATAATTAGGAATGGTGTGTTTGAAGAACTGATTAATTTCAGGTAATGATTTTCCAGTACACAAGAGACACGGGGCAGTTTTTAGTATAATTAGACTTTGAATGCCAAGGTCATGATCAATAAGAGTTAAGAGACCATTTGCAAAAGCTTTATTTATGGAATTTATAAAGACAATTAGATTTTTCTTCTAAAAAAGTCAAACCTTATAGGTAAAAAATATCTGATGGGATTATTTGTTAATACTGTCATCATTTTAACTATAATAAGTATTTTATGAGAAAGTAGGACTATACATAAATTTCCAAGCAAAAGAAAAAAATTTGCTTTAATTTGACAAGTGTCAATTTAATTAATAATCAACAAAATGGCATTCTAAATTTGCTTCAGATGGCAGTTCAATGACATCTATTGATTTTGTATTATTGGGCTGAATGTTGTCATCATTATTTCTATATGGCATCCTCTGGGCAGAATTTGAATTATGCAGTATCACACAAAGTTCTTTTTCTTTGTGAAATATATGTATGACATATAAATAATATAAAATTTTATGCTACAATAGCAAGAATCTCTTTTTCTTGATATATACTATGTAATATTTTATATAGATATATATATAAATGTGTATAAAACTTTCTCCAATACTATGACTATTAAATTAACTTTTCTTCATTTATTCAGCTTCTACTGATCAAATTCTACTAGGCATTCTGCAGAACATAATATGGCTGTTCCATGAGATGAATAAGATGTCATAAGACAATAAAGTTCCATAAACAGAAGCTTAGCCAAGCTTAACAAAGAAAAACTATTGAGAAGATCAGTTACATATAATGCAGACTAAACATAAAAAAGTAGGGACATGGTTGAAAGCAAAAAAGAAACACATCAGGAAGAGGTTCTGATGAAGATTACTCAAAAAATTTGAAACAAATAGAGGCCTTTAAATTCTTTTGGGGCCGCCAGGTGGCATGGTGGTTAAAGGCTCTGGATTCCCACATAGCCAGCCGCAGTTCGAGTCCCGGACCTGTTAGCTTGCTTTCTCGCTTTCCCTGTCTCTCTCTCTCTCTCTCTGTCTGGTCAAATTAAAAAATAATAACAACAAATGGAATTAAATAAATGATTTAAAAATTATTTTAGAAAATGTAGTCTGCATAGAGGATGAAAAAGTTGAATGTATTATATCTAGATATAATTTGATATTTAGAAGATCAGAAAAAAGCGATTAAAATATTCTAAAACACAGTAGAAGAAAATATTTTGAAAGAATCTACATACACATAGATCAAGGAACAAACTATTTTAGAAGGTATTAAAAACATTCTAAATTTTCACAGGGATAAATGAATTAGGATAAAAGGTAAAGAGAGGGAAGGCTAATGGATGTGTCAATAATAGGCCCAGTTTTGTCATCTCATATTTTATAGTAAATAGCCACTACACCTAAAGTTAAACTATATAGATTTAAAAACATTAACCTTCAGCTTACTTTTTTTTAAAACCATCATTTTTATCTTAGACAAATAAGGGTGTTTTTTAAAAGACTATAGTGGTTAACAATGGTAACAGGTTTTATTTGAATTTCAAGTATTTCAGTGACAGCTTTTTTTCTTGAGTTAAATTCAGGCAAAATAAAAATTTTAAATTTCATTTGTTTAAATTATGTATTTATTTATCTAACTATTTTGCCATCTTTGATCTAACTACCCAGTCATAGCTTCTATCTAAATACATGCATTAATGACAAAGGCTTTTTTTTTTTTGGAAAGGGTTTTGCTAGAGGGCACATGTGCTTGCCAGAAAGACAGAGACAGAGGGATAGAAAGCGAGAAATCACCCCCCGCAAGGGGAATGGCCACGACACAATCCCTTCTCCTCCATTCTCCTCTCGGGATCTTGGGCATGCAAGCACACACACACACCGTGAGTTTAAGCCAGTGGGTCTGAGACTTGAACCGTAGTCGACTACTTGAGAGTCCAGCAACATAGCCATTATGCCATCTGCATACCTATTTGGCTTAAATTGATTATAATAAATCTTGGTTGCTGGAATTTGGGATTCATGTGTCATTTTCTCTTCGGAGGCTATTGTATTTTTTTTTTGAATTAAATTATGAGTATACATAACTTCCTTCAAGAAGTTAAATATATTTGAAATTATATTCTTCAAGTTGCATTCAACTTCCTAGTTTGTACCTTACCTTTTGTGAGGGCAAACGGTATAATCTATTCAGCAATGCTCCTGAGTGTCTTCCAAAGTTTATATCTGAAGGTCCAAAATTTATATCTGAAGAGTGCATTAACATGCATCCTAATGCTGTTTCTGGACTGGATCAGTTCTAATGGGAACTGATCTCTGGGGTAGGGTGACTTAAAACTGAGGAAATCTGGATATTAGTAAGAGTGGACGGTGTTGTCCAGACTTTCTTATACTTAGTACACACTGCTGCAGTTATAGAAGCACTGTTTCAAGTTCCATATAGCCTTCTCATGTCTGTGCCTAGTAAGACCTGGAGTCTGACTTTTCTCCAGCACCTCTCACCACTTCCTGTGTCTCTGAGCTTTTTCTCCAAGCATACAAGCCCATGTGCTGGCATCCTAATATTATCCACACCACTTACTTTCATACTTTGAGCCTTAGGGCACCTTTCCCAAATAAGTACATAATGCTTTTAAGGAAGATATTTTTAGATAGCAAAATTTTGGAAACTTGGGAATAAAATCCCTAATAATTAAAATGACCTTTTATAGGCATAATAATCCAGTGGGCAACTTTACAGAAAGTGGTTTGTTAAGAACATTAAGTGAAAACAGTGGGATTCCAGTTCATCATTATTTCTTGTCATATGGAAAGATAAGTGTTGTAATCCTCACTATTATCCCTATTATATAACCACCAAAATTTAGCTCTATAAACAGATTTTCTTGGGAAACTAAAAAAACAAACTTATAGAGGTAATATAGGTCATGTAAGGAAGACAATTACTGGGACCAGCAGTTAGCGTAATGGCTATGTCACTGAGCTCCCATGTAGTCGACCACGGTTTGAGTCCTGGACCCGGTGGCTTAAACTCACGCTGGGCGTGTGTGCATGTGTGCCCAAGATCCCGAGAGGAGAATGGAAGAGAAGGGATTGCAGCATGGCCATCCCCCCTGGGGAGTGATTTCTTGCTTTCTGTCTCTCTTTCTGGCGAGCACACGCGCCCTATAGCAAAATCCTCTTTAAAAAAAAAAAAAAAGAATCTCTTTGGTCTTTTATTTTTTTGATTGCCAGAGGGCATGCACATCTACCAGGAAGAGACAAAGACACGCACATAGAGAAGAAAACACTCCACAATAGGGCATGGTCACGATGTAATCTCTTCTCCATTTCTCCATCATGTTGGGATTTTGGTCACACACACATGC
This sequence comes from Tupaia belangeri chinensis, assembly GCF_000334495.1. NCBI lineage: Eukaryota > Metazoa > Chordata > Mammalia > Scandentia > Tupaiidae > Tupaia > Tupaia belangeri. The sequence goes on along the minus strand of NW_006160189.1, from coordinate 1,264,673 downwards.
CTGGCATGTTCTTCAAGTCACTGGGGCCAGTATTTGAACCATGATCAACCACATGAGACCCAGTTTCCTTAAACACTATGCTACGGGGCCAACTCTTCTTGGCCTATATTTACCATTACTTTACATTTATGACACACAGCATAAAAATCTCCATATCACATGGATTTTTCCCGCTTCTACTCAACATGCAATTCCCTACTCCTCTCACGATGGAATGATTAGTCTTGCAATGTTCTAGGAGAACTATAAAATCCCTAGGTAGGTATTTAGCATGTTCCTGATTAATTTTGTTTCAGGTAGCTTGGCAATGGGAGGAAGCATTATTTGCACATATTAGGGAAACACATGGATATTTTGAAATAAGGATCAAAGGACAGAAGACAAAAGAGTAGATAATTTGGTTATCATCTTCTCAGTTCTGGGTTGCTTGGTTTAAAAGAACTGCTAAATACGGCCCTAAATGATCGAAAATTTGCCCAATCTTGAAACTTCATATATTCCTAACTATAAATTTATCATTTTCTACATAAAGTACATTAATATTTATATTTTCCCATCATTGTATATATTTTCCTGTATTTTAGAAATTCAGTCATTTTATTTGGGGGTAATTAAAATGCATTTTGTGCACGTATTTTGTTCAAGGATTGGGGTGAAAAAGGTTTGGTTTGTTTTCATCTTGTTACTTCATTTTATTTCTTGTTGGAGAGCCAGTACACTCACCAAAGAAAGAGTGAGAAGAGAAAACAGCTCCCCTGGGGAACGATCACACTGCAATTTCTTCTTCTTCATCTCTCCTTCCTCTTAGAATTTTGAACACGCATACACAAGCATCTGGGGGTGTTTCTCAAATCACCAGATTTGGGACTCGAGCCACACAGTTGGCCATGTGGGATCTGATTGCCTGAACCACCAGACCTCAGAGCCAGCCAAGGTGGCTCACTTTCTAAAGTTTGCAGTTTTAATTGATTTTTGATAGTTTTATTCCATATAGATTGAATTACATTATTTAGTAGACTATCCAGTCTAAATTGAAGTCATTTATAAAACGTTTGGAATAGCAGCATGTAGTTTTTTAGAAGATACTGGATCACTTTAAATTTTATTCATTCATAACTTTGGAGATGATCAGGGTTCAAGGTATAGTGCCATAGAAGATAAATTAAAATTATCAAAACACTTCACCTATTTTTAGAACCACTTCAGTGGGGGAAATGATGGAGCTATGAAAATGGCTCTAAGAGTACAAAATTATCAGAGACCTTAAGTGTTTCAGTGCGAAAGTGATCAAGGTTCTTGGCTTGCACATTACAGAGCAATTGAAAATTACTGAAGTGGCTCGAGTGGTTCAGGTTTCCAGAAGACTTTTCAGTCTCTCCTCCTCAGAGTGCTTTAAGTTTCTGAATATCTAAATAACTCCACAACATTTTGTATATTTGCCTTTTCTTGATTATCAGTTTAGAAATCAATGCAAATAATGAACTTCTGGTCTGCATCTAGGCACGTGCCAAGTAGAAGGATATCATTGATTTCAAGCAGCTAAACTATGAACCCAGGTCTATATTTGAAAATCTCAGCACGAAATTGAGCCTGTTATTCAGAAAAATGAGGCTGGAGTGGAAATATTTGAGTTGGGGGTGGGAGGAAGAGAAGTAATATTTTTGTTTCATTTTAACTCTGATAAGTATGAGTAGCAATTTTAATCTGAATGGAATGTAGTCAGAAAATAATTTTCTTATACCCAACTAAAAAATATAAAATGACATCAAAATGGAGATAATGGATGAGACCAGCAGGTGCCACTGTGGTTAAAGTGCTGAATCCAACTGTGGTTTGAGTCCCAGACCAGGTGGCTTAGAAAACAGGTTGGGTACATTTGTGTGTGAGTCCAGAGTCTCAAGATACTGGGGCAGAAGGGATTGTGGTGTGGCCATACCTCTTGGGGAATTATTACTCACTTTCTCTCTGTCTTTCTGTCTCTCTCTGGTGAGTGCACATGCTCAATCACAGAAATTAAAAAAAAAAAAAGAGGGAGAGATAATTGATGAAAATTTGTTATTCTAAAATTATAAGATTCCATCTGATCATTAAAGCTACCCATGATGAACAACATAATTTTAGAATTGTTCATGTAGAATCTTAGAATGATTCCATCAACTTATTTTAATTTTGTCTTCTAGTGAATTACCTAACACAAAAACTACCCCATTTTAAGACTATCTCTGCTTTAAACATATAAGAGGTCTCAAAAAATCTTTGAAAAATGAATATCATGAAAAGCTGTGCATATATTCAAAAAGCCCTTGCACAAAATAAGCTCAAACTCTTATTTTTTGACTCACTTTTTTTTTTTTTTGGAGAGGTTTTTGCTATAGGGCGCGTGCGCTCGCCAGACAGACAGAGACAGAGAGACAAAAAGACAAAGAGACAGAATTTCAGAAAGATATTCAGAAATCATTCCCCAGGGGAGATGGCCAGGCCACAATCCTTTCTCCTCCATTCTCCTCTCGGGATCTTGGGCACGGACGCACACGCACCCCGCGTGAGGTTAAGCCACCAGGTCCGGGACTTGAACTGCGGTCGACTACGTGGGAGTCCAGCGACACAGCCATTACACTAACTGCTGGTCCCTTGACTCACTTTTTTGACATATGTAATTTGATAGCCATTCAACAAATATTTATTGAGCACCTACTTGGTGCCAGGCATTATGCTAGGCACTACAGATGTTAAATAACTATAGAATATGTACTTTAGAGTTAGAAAAGATTTTAGGCATTTTAAAACATAAACCTTATTTACAAATAAAAAAACTGAAACTGATAGAAATAATGTATTTCATTCATAATAATCCTGATGTAAGAAGTACAGAAACTCTTTCAGCCAAAGTGTCTTCCTTTTTTTACAGCATAACAACACTTACATCTCCTGATCCTATTTCCATTTTATTTTTCTGGGATTAGTAATTTTTTGAAATTTGGGAGGAGGTAAGTTCAAAAGACTGTAGACTAGAAGAAATACAATACAGATAATTACCAGGAATAATGTGGTCTCGGTTCTCCACTAAAAATATTATCAGTAAATAATATAAACAAGTATATTATATGTTATTCAAAGTGATTGTTCTTATCTGAACATCTCCTGCAGATAATATGGATTGAAAAATCTGATACACTTACAATCTAAAACTCAGAAGTTTTGAACTAATATTATTACAAAAATGGGTCAGTTTGACTCTAGAACTTAGCAGTTTGAAAATCACACCACACACATGAGCTTTTGTTCCCAAAACCTCAAGAGCAGAATGGAAGAGAAGGAATTACAACATGGCCATACTCCATGGGGGGTGATTTCTCACTTTTTCTCTTTTTGTCTGTCTTGCTCTGGCAAGCACATGTGCCCTATAGCAAAAAATTTTTACAAGAGTAAAATTCTGAAAAATGAGTACAAATTTAGGTATAAGACCAATATTAAGAAATTTAACCTAAATAAGTAGAGAATGGATTGATGACACACTGATACATAACTTTAGTTATATTATTAGGTGTTCTCAAGCTAAAAGATGCTTATTAGAAAGCAAACAACAGGATAAGGAAATATACTATAGATTTCATTTTACCACATTGTCACTCTAATTGTTATAATATTGTTTTGTATTGTATTGTTCAATCAACCCTGAACAAACTAATCCTAGAAACATCTTTAAATTTTAAATAACATAATTCCATTTAGAACATGATATTTTCATGTAAAGCTTATTTTTGTGAATTCTTCATCTTGGGCAAAAATGTATTAAAAGTAAAATTTCAGGACCAACACATGTTGTAGTGGTTTTGTCACCTGACTCCCACATGGCTGACAGCGCTTAGAGTATTAGTTTCAGTGGCTTTAAACTGACACTGGACACATATGTGCACGTTCCCAAAATCCCAAGAGGAAACAGAAGGAGAAGAGATTGTGGTGTGGCCATGATCCCCCTTGGGGGGGGTGTAATTTCTTGTTTTCTGTCTCTGTCTCTCTGTCTCTCTCTGTCTCTCAGGTGAGTGCATGTGCCTTATAGTGAAAAATCTCCTTTAAAAAAAAAAAGTGAAAAGTCAATAACATTTCATGAGGAGAAATTTCCTTTTTTATTTTTTTTTTGAGTTTTTTTTGCTTTGGGGTGCATATGCTCGCCAGAAAGACAGAGAGACAGAAAGCGGGAAATCACCCCCCCCAGGGAGGATGGCCACACCGCGATCCCTTCTCCTCTATTCTCCTCTTGGAATCTTGGGCACACACGCACACGCGCCCGGCATGAATTTAAGCCACCAGATCCGGGACTCAAACCGCAGTTGACTACATGGGAGTCCAGCGACATAGTCATTACGCTAACTGCTGGTCCCGTGAGGCGAAACTTTAACATAAAACTAAAGTAAATTTTATTTGATACAGACATTATAAAGAATATTAAGAGAAGAAATAAAAGTAAGTAGTTTCAGTGAAAAAGAATTTTTCCTACCATCCTGTCAAACATTTCAGGTCCCAAGGCAAGAATGCTAAGGGAGCCAAGAAGCATGTCTAAATATTTGAAAGTTACAGGTCAAGTCAACAAACTTTCCTGTTGAGATAACTGATTAAAATAAAATTGAAATGTCTAGGCCATAGTTTCTAACATTATCAAGTTACATAAATATTAAAAATAATTAAATTTAATTGTACTGACTGACTTCAGGTAATACTGTTTAATAAATGATTTTTTTTTTCACCAGAAAAATCTCTTGAAATGTATTTTCTGTATCAGAAGACTAATTATTTTTCTGGTATAATGACTTTTCCAACATTAGTTTCACTAAGTAAATAGGTTATGAATGATATTTCAACATTACAGAGAATAATGTGACATATTGATTCATACAAGAAAAAAGACATTTGTTATTATTTTGGATAGCTAATGTGCTACAGATGTGTACTCAGAAGAGGGGAAATTTTGAAAAGTTTTGAAAACGTTAGTTACATGTTTATTTTCTATTGCTTAACATACATATGTAAAAGCAGAGCACTTTGGATTTATTAAAATGTGGCATGAAATTCAACATTTTTTATCAGATGCTTTATAGAAATTATTATGTCAAATAAATTTGTCTTTGCCTGAAATTGTTCAAATATTACTTCATATTCATTTCAGGATCTTGGGCACACACACACATGTGCCTGGCATGAGTTTAAGCCACCGGGTCTGGGACTCGGACAGCAGGCGACTACAATGGGAGTCCAGCAACATAGTCATTACGCCAACTGCTGGTCCCTATATTATTAAACAAAAGTAAAACTTGTCAAATATTGGGATGAGCAGATGACATAATGCTTATGTTGTTGGACTCCCACATAGTTTACTGCTGTTCGAGTCCCGAACCTGATGATTTAAAATGCACGGTGGGCACATGTTCATGTGTGCCCAAGATCCTGAGAGGAGAATGAAGGGAAAGGGATTTACTGTATGACCGTCATCTGTAGGACCTATTTCTACGTTTCTGTCATTGTGTCTCTGTCTCTTGGGTGAGCACACGCGCCCGATAGCAAAAATCTCTCTTAAGAAACAAAACTTGACAAATATTTCCAAGACATACACTTCAGGCTACAAACTGAAGATACAAAATTATATGTTGAATATTACCTTAATTATTTAAAACACAGAGAAAAAGACTGGAAAAGAAATATGACTTTTAGCATTGATAAAATTTTAAGTGTTTTGAATTTTTAAATTATTTTCTGTATTTAAATAGCACAAATAATTGCTATCTTTAAAACATGCTGAACATGAAAAAACCCTATAGCAAGCTACAGAAATATTGATTTATGTTGGCATAAAACCGTTAATTAAAACTCTCATTTTATATGGATGAGCAACTAGCTTTAATTCTACCTAATAGTATTAAGATTCGGCTCAGTATCTAATTCTAAGTAAAATCTCATGGGAAGTTTTGTCAACACTTTCACCATACTCAAAACACTCTATCCTACTTCACACTGTGTGGACCACCATGAATTATACTAACAAAACTTAGAAAATGTTACGGAGAAAAATAATTGTATTGATTTATTTGGAAGGTATGAAGAATGCTTCATGCACTTGGCTCATTTCACATAATTAATTCAACAAATATTTCTCAAAGCAGTTCATTTCCAGATATTGTGTTCCAGAGGGGGAAGAAGAAAAATGTGGTTCATCCCAGGAGCTCATGGCCTTTAAATGGAGGGAGGAAGTGGCATGTATTTGTATTCTGTGTGCGCATGCAGTGTATTTTTCTAGATAGTTGGTATACAGAACATATATATATATATACAAAAAAAATATATATACATTATAAGTATGTATGTGCATGATGTATGCATATATACATTCTGTGCCTATTTGTTCACTAGTTAAGAATAAATTCAGAAAAAAAATATATTTGTATTTGCCAGAGCTTGTGAATTAATTCAGTACACAAAACACTTTTTTTTTTTTTTGTAGTTGCTGTTAGAGGACACATGTACTTGCTGGGGAGACAGAGAGAGAGAGGGAGAGAGAGACAGAAAGAGAGAGACAGGGAGAGGGAAAGTGAGAAATTATCCCTCTAGGGGGAATGGCCATGCCACAATCCACTCTCCTTCATTCTCCTCCTGGGGATCTTGGGCACACACGTACACACACTCAGTGGAATTTTTAAGCCACCTAGTTCAGGACTCAAACTGTGGTCAGCCATGTGGGAGTCCAGTGATGTAAGCACTAAGTCAACTGCTGGCCCCCCACAAAACACTTAACAAGGGAATCAGTCCACTTGTGGTTTGGTGGTTAAAGCTGTTGGATTCCACATGACTAACAGCGCAATTTGAGTTCTGACCCATGGCTTGAAAAACACACCAGCCATATACATGTGAATGTGTGCCCAAAGTCCCAAAAGGAGGCGTAGAAGAGAAGGAGCTCATCCTTCATGAGGTATGCTTTCTCACTTTTCTTTCTCACTCCGTTTCTCTCCAGGGAGCGCATGCTTTCTATAGCAAATAGAAATAAAATGAAAAGATGATGTCTAAACCTGAATTTTTAATTCTCTCTGGGCTTCTGGCATGGCTTCTAATGCTCTCCTGTTGGGGAAAGGGAATTTACTGACTGTGGCCTCACATCCTCCACAGTGAAGGAGCGATTGGATTTGAGCCTCAGCTGACACAATCTTCTGACAGTAAACACTTGGCTGAGGCTTTCTTTCCTCATCTGTACAGTATAGACCTATTTCAAGAAATACATAAGATAGTTATGGGATGGCTAAGTAGCACAGCAATAATAGACTGCTCAAGAGAAGCTGAATCGATATGGAAGACAACAGATTCAATTCTCTGTTGACCTGTAAATGCCACAAGGCATGCACCCATGGTTGTGGCTGCCTCGGAAGACTGGGGATGGGAATGTGTCATGAGACCCTGTTGTGGGTACTTATCTTCCTCACTCTGTTCTTCACACTCAAGAAGAAAATAAAAATAAATCTTTAGTAAATGAATAAGTAAGGTAATAAAATGAAGTTACATAAATTGATTGGCACCATGTCTGACACATATTAGCATATCAAGTGCCCAATGTATGTATCTATATATATATACATTAAAGTATAGAAAGTTAAATACAATGGCTTATCATCACCGAAATAAGTTTATGTCACTTCCACAGCCACTTGAAACTCCTAAATTTTCAAAACCAGAAATGCCATTACTGTGTCTTGATTCCAAGGGATATAAATGGTAGCATTCACTTACTGTGTGTCAGACACACTATTCTAGGCACTTTACATAGAATTCATTAGTTATTTGTAATCAATATTTAATCTTGATTTGAATTTTGTGCAGTATATTTTATCTATTGTTTCTTTCATGGTAATAATTTTTAGCTATCTTGGGAATAAAAATAACAATCAAGAAATCTAGTTTTCTATTTAGACTACAATGAAAATGTTTAGGAACTTTCCTATATGCATTTAAATGGAAACATGTTGGGGCCAGCAGTTGGTGTAATGGCTATGTCGCTGGACTCCCATGTAGTCGACTGCGGTTTGAGTCCCGGACCTGGTGGCTTAAACTCATGTTGGGCATGTGTGCGTGCGTGCCCAAGATCCTGAGAGGAGAATAGGGGAGAAGGGATTGCGGCGTGTCTATCCCCCCTGGGGGGTGATTTCTCACTTTCTGTCTCTATGTCTCTGTCTGTCTGGTGAGTGCATGCACCCTATAGCAAAAACCTCTCCCAAAAAAAAAAGAAAAAAAAAGAAAAAGGAAACATGTTGTTTCTGAGAAATAAAATAGCAATTTATCAAATATCTCAAACTTTCTTTTCTTTATTTATTTTATATTTCTCAATTTTTTTATAAAGTAAAAATTACAGAGTGTGCATGCTTTTATTTTTTCCTCAACAGAGAACTTTGCACACTTTTGTATATTTTGATACCTATTCTTGTCCTTTTTCCTATCATATCTTTGGATCTTTCCATTTCTTCCAAAGTGCAGACATTTGGTACATATATGTGTATATATGTATATAGGAGAGGTTTTTGCTATGGGTGTGTGCACTCACCAGAAAGATTGAGAGAGACAGAGAGATAGAAAGTGAGAAATCACCCCCCCAGGGGAGATGGCCACGCCGCAATCCCTTCTCCTCCATTCTCCTCTTGGTATCTTGGGTACACATGCACACACACCTGATGTGAGTTTAAGCCATCAGGTCCGGAACTCGAACCGCGGTTGGCTACATGGAAGTTCAGTGACATAGCCATTACACCAACTGCTGGTCCCATTTAGTACATATTTAATGGGGATATACAGTGTGTCTCTTTCAAAGTCTGGCTCACTACAACTTAACATTAAGTCCTCTATATTCAACCACTTTGAATAAAATAATAGGATATCATTGTTTCTTTTGGCTGAGTAATATTCCATAGTTTATATTCATTATGGTTTTTCAACCCAGTCATTGATTCTTAGATCAATTCCATGTTTTAGCAATTGTGAATAATGTTGCAATAAACATGGATGTCCAAGTGTCTTTCCTACTGAATATTTTCCAATCCTCTGGGTAAATATCAAGGAGTAAGATTATTGGATCTTATGGTAGTTCTATTTGTAGGTTTTTGAGAAAACTTAATATTGTTTTCCACAGAGATTATACTAATTTACATTTCCATTAACAGTGTAGAAGTTTCCTTTACACCACATCGTTGCTGGCACTTGTTTTTATTTTTTTTGATCCTAGGCATTCTAACTGGGGTTAAATGGTATCTCATTTTCATTTCCCTTATGATGAAAATATTTGAACTTTTTTTTAATGTCTTTTTGCTATTTGTAAGTCTTTCTTGAAGAGTTATCTGTTTAACTGACTTGACCATTTTTTAATTAGATTTTTTTTTCTTATTTTTATGGGTGAGCTATTTGAGTTCCCTATATATTCTGTTTATCAATCCTTTGAGGAAAAATGGGAAAAATATCTTTTCCCATTCCAAGGGTTGTCTTTTCACTCTAGTTGCTGTTTCCTTTGATGTGAAGAAGTTTTTAGCTTAATGTAATCTCACATATTTTTTGGGATTATTGTTTGTGCTTTGGGGATCTTATTTAAGAAATCTCTTCCTGCTTCAATGTCTTCAAGAGCTTCCTCTAAATTTTCTACCAGTACTTTCATAGTTTGAGACTTTACATTTAAATCTTTGATCTATTTTGAGTTGATTCTTATTAATGGTAAGAGATAGGCGTTAAACTATTTTTATGCAGGCGGGTAGCCAGTTCTTCCAACACCATTTGCTGAAAAATCTTTCTTTTCTCAGCTGCATTGTCTTGTATACTTCGTCAAAGATCAGTTGGCTCCATAATTTGCAGTTTATTTCTGGATTCTCTAGTCTGTTCCATTGGTCAACGTGTCTATTTTTGTGCCAGTACCATACTGTTTTCATAATATTTACTGTGTATATATACTGAGAAATTGAGCAATGAGCTATCTCTTACCTATTCTTCTTGTACAGTATTATCTTGGCAATACAAGGTCTTTTATGAATCCAGATGAATTTTATTGTTGTTTTTTTTTTTCTACTACTGTGAAGAATGTCACAATTTGATTGGAATTACATTGAATATGTAAATCAATTTGGATAAATCAGATATTTTGATTTTCCAATCAAAGAACAATGATGTCTTTCCACTTTTTTTTTTTTTTGTATCACTCTAAATTTATTTTTTTTCACAGTTTCCTTGCAGAAGTCTTTTTTCTCTTTGGGTAGGTTTATTCCCATTTATTTTGTGGGCTATTGTAAATGGGATTGCTTTCTTCAATTTTGTCTCTGTTTATTTTTTGTGTATAAAAGTACTAGAAATTTTTGTATATTGATTTTGTATCCTGATACTTTACTAAATTCATTTTTTAATTCTAGGTTATTTTTCCCCCATGGATTCCTTTGTATTTTCTATGTCTTTAATTATATCATCTGTGAATAGTGATAGTTTAACTTTTTCTTTTCCTATCTAAATACCTTTTATTTTACTCTCTTGACTGGCTAGGACAGCCAACACTATGATGAAATTGCGTGGAGAAAGTGGTCAGTTTTTAGTGGGAAAGTTTTCAGCATTTCCCCATTCAGTATGATGTTAGTAGTGGATCTATCCTATATAATTTTTATTGTTTTGAGAAATGTTCCTTCTATGATGATTTTGCTGAGAGTCTTGATCTTGAAGAAACATATTTTATCAAATACTTTTTCTGCATCTATAGATATGATCATATGGTTTCCCTCCTCTTTTTTTCAATATTAAGTTTTTTGCCATAGGTCATGTGTGCTCACTAGAGAAAGACAGAGACATTGAGAAGGAAAGCAAGAAATCACTCCCCCCCATAGGGGGGTTGGCTCCACTGCAATCCTTTCTCCTCCATTTTTCTCCTGGGATTTTGGGCAAGCATGCACATACTTGGTGTGATTTTCAAGTCTCTAGGTCCAGGACTCAGAAAGGTGTTGGCCATGTGGAAGTCAAGCTCTTTATGCACTATGCAACCTGCTGGCCCCAATCATATGGTTTCTATCTTTCTTTCTGATAATGTAATGCATTACATTTATTGTTTTGCATGTGTTGAATCATCCTTGCATCTCTGGGATAAAGCCTACTTGATCATGGTATATATTTTTAATATGGTGTTAGATTTGGTTGGCTAGTATCTTGTTGAGAATTTTTGCACCGGTATTCGTCAGGGGTATTGGTCTTAGTTTTCTTTTTTTGTTATGTCCTTTTCTGGTTTTAGTATCAGGGTGATGCTGTCTTTATAGGATGAGTCTGAGAAGCTTCTTTCCTTTTGATTCTTTAGAAATAGTTTGAGGAAAATCAGGGTTAGTTCTTTAAAAGTTTTGGCAAAAATTTAGAAGTGAAGCCATCTGGACCCATCTTTTCTTTGTTGGAAGACTATTAATTACTTCAATCTTCAATAAGCGATTCATCATTACTTATTATTATTCAGTCTCATCACTTGTTATCCAACAAATGCTGGATATAGTTTCAATATTTTTAAATTTGTAGAGGCTTGTTTGGGCATATTATGTGGTCAATCTGAAAATGTTCCATGTGGAAGATGAAAAAAAAGTATTTTGTAGTTTCTGGGTAGAATACTCTATATATTTCTGTTAGATCCACTTAGTTTATGGTATCAATTAACTTCTGTGTCTTTCTTGCTGATTTTTTTGTCTAAATGAACTGTCTAGTGGTAACAGTGGAGTGTTGAAATCCCCAACAATTAATTAGTTGCTGTCTATATCTCCCTTTAGATCTAGGAGTCTTTCTTTTACATATTTGGGTGCTTTCACATTGGGTGAATAAATATTTATGATTGTTATGACTTCTTGGGGAGTCACTCCTCTTAGAAGTAACTAATGTCCTTCTTTGTGAGTAACTCCTCTTAGAAGTAAGTAATGTCCTTCTTTGTCTCCTTTTACCCTTTTATCCTACTGTCTATTTTGTCTGTTATCAATATCAATATCATGCCTTTTTTCATTTCCATTTGCATGATATGACTTTTTCCATCCCTTCAATTTCTTTTTTTAATTTTAAATTTATTTATTTACATTCATTCATTGTACATCATTACAATATGGTCATTAAATAGGTGTTTTTAATGCATTTTTTTAGTTTTAAGAAAAACAGTTTTAGTTTTAATAGATCTAAACGGCTTTCCAAGTCAGGACTCTGCAGGAATCTCCCAGGTGCAGGAAGTAAGATTCACTTCTGCTCTGGTTGGTATATATATATATATATATATTTCTTTTTTTTCCCCCTTGATTCTCCACCTCTCACCCCCTACCATTTCCCACTCTCCTCCTGCACTGTCCCTGGTATGTACAGTTGCTTTGTGCTTTCCATGTTGCTTTTTTTTTTTCATTTTATTGATTCATGAAAGATCTTAATTAATCTAAATACTTTCAATAGCAAGTGTAGCTAATATATACATATCTGTGAACATAAGTCTGACTCTCAGTGAGTAGAATGAACATACTATAAAGTAGCACCTAGTTGAGGCTATACAGCTTACTATAGTCATTAAATAGGTGTTTTTAATGCATTTTTTTAGTTTTAAGAAAAACAGTTTTAGTTTTAATAGATCTAAACTAAAAAATGTTAAGAGAAATTTGCTTAAGACTTAAGGCCAGGAAAAGGGTTAGGATTTAGTTCAAATAGTAGGTAGATAAACCTATCAACAGTTCAAGAGAGAATAAAAATTCTTAAATCTGGAAAACAAAGCATAAAACAAAATCAATAATGTTTTAGTCAAAAGTCATAAAATTCTATTTCAACCATTCAGTCTCATGTAATTAATCTCTGTTCTGTAGAATTTGCACTGTTACTGTGGTCCGATCTTTCCATTTAAGTTCTGAAAGTTAGCATTCAATGTTATTATTGAGCTTCCTAGACTTCACTACTTTCACTACCATTAAATTGGCCAGTATCTTGGTTGTTTTCTGTGCTCTTGTTTCTATGTCTTTAACTTTAACTCTTCTGGTATAGCAGTCCTTTCAGAACTTCTTGGAGAACTGGTCTGGTGTTCGTAAATTCTTTCAAGTTTTGTTTATCTGAGAATGTTTTTCTTTTCTTCCCTTATGAAGAATAATTTTGCTGGATATAGTGTTCTTGTTTGAAATTGTTTTTCACTTAACACTTTGAATATATTTTCCCATTCTTTCCTTGCTTGTGTTATTTCCAACAAGAGATTTCCTGTTAGCCTAATGAGATACCTTTGAAAGTAACTTGACATTTCTCTTTTGCCAATTTTAGTATCTTGTCTCTGTCTGTGGTTTTGGTCAATCTGGCTATGATACTGCTTGGAGAAGATCTTCTTGGGTTGATTCTATGTGGGGTCCTTTGGATTTCTTGCATCTGTATATTCAAACGCCTGTCTAGATTTCAAAATTTTTCTTCCAGGATTTTATGGAATAGATTATCAATGCCCTTATTAGTTCTTCACTTTCATTCTATGTATGTCTATGTCAATGAAGTGTGTTTCTTGTAAGAAACATATAGAGGGCTCTGGGTTTTTAATTCACAGGGCCAATCTATGTGTTTTAGTTGGGAAGTTTAGTTCATTAACCCACAATGTTACTCTTGATATATGTGGACTTTCTCTGTCATTCTGTTATTTTTTGTTTATTTATTTATTTATTTACTTAGTTTTTGTTTTTCTTTTGCTTTCTAGTTGTTTTGTGTTTTCTTACTTTTTATTATCTCCCTTTAGTTTTCCAGGTATATTATTCCCTTGAGTATAATTTTGAAGAATGATGAATTCTTTCCTATTTTGTTTATATGAAATTGATTTTATTTTTACTTTTGGTGAATTCTTCCAGTTTTTGTTTATCCAGGAATAATTTTATTTTTATTTTCCATTTGAAGGATAATCTTGCTAGGTATAGCATTCTTGGCTACAATTGGTTATCTTTGAGCTTTAAATATGTCTTCTTATTCTTTCTTTTTCTGCATTGTTTCAGTTGAGAGCTCCAATGTCAGTCTATGGGAGTAACTTTTGTAAGTAACTTGTGTTTCTCTCTTGTCATTTTCAGAATAATGTCTTTGTAACTTTTACCATTTTGTCTATGATTTATCTTGGAGGGGATTTTTTTATGTTGAATCTATTGAATGTTCTTGTATTTTTTAGATTTGGATTTCTGTGTGCATCTCTAAATCTGGAGTTTTCAGCTAATATATTATGAAAAAAATTTTCTAAGCCTTTACTTGTCTCTTCACCTTCTGGAATACCCATTATTAAAATATTCAACTGTTTCATGGGGCCTAGGATTTCCCATCTGTGACCTAATTTTTAAATGGTTATTTTTTTTCTTTATTCTCAATTGCTTGCACTAAGTCAGAAATTTTGTCTTCAAGGTCAGAATTCTCCTGTATGGTATAATCTGCTATTACTACTTTTTTGTTTTAAGTTTTTGCTATAGGATGTGTGCACTTGCCGGAGATAGAGAGAAGGAAAGTGAAAAATCATTCCCTGGAAGGATGGCTGTAATGCAGTTCCTTCTTTTTCATTCTCCTCTTGGGATTTTGGGCATGCAAGCACAAGTGGACAGCAAGAGTTTCAAGCCACCAGGTCCAGGACTCAAACTATGATTAACCATGTGGGAGACCAGTGCCTGTTGTTAATACTTTTGAGGGATGTTTTGATTTCCTGCCTCACATTCTTTATTCTCAAAAATTCTGTTTGATTCTTTTTCAGGGTGTCTAATCTCATGGAGTTGGTTGTCTGTTTTCTCTTGCAACTTACTGAATTTAATTATAATAAATATTCTGAATTTTTGTTTCTATTATTTCAGTGATTTCTTATGTTTTATCCATTTTTGGTGAGGAGTTATTGTTTCCATGTGGGGAGCAGTATTTCTTATATTTTTTAGTTCTTGAAGCTCTGCAGTGATTCTTAGTCATCTGGTGATGTACTCACTTCTTGCTAATTCTTTGGAGTAGATTTCTATAGCTGTGTGCTTGTGTGCTTCCCTTTGTTGTGAATTAGCTATATTCCAGTTTCCATCTTCTACTGTGGTAGGCAGGGTAGAATTCATAGTGGGAATTTTGGGTTCAGGTTTACTGAGAGGAGTTTGTCTCTTTGGGCTGATGGGTTGAGAGTGGAGAAAGTATTCCTCCAGAGCCTCAGGGTTCAGATGTTCAACTCCTATATTCCCAAACATCTCTAGTCTCTTCGTAGTTGGGGACTGAGCTGTGACGTGAGAATATAAGATAGTATCTAAAATGACACACCATGCCGTGCACAGCACGCAGGTTGAAGCAGCTCTTTCTTGCACTTTAGGCTGAACAGGGGACTTTGAAGAATGGAGACCCAGTGGCCCTGCTTTCCCCCTGCTTCTCCTCTGCCCCTGGAGAGGTGAGGGCTACTATGGTAGCATGAAAAAGGACAGCTCCGTCTATCTTCTGGCTCTGCAACTGCAGAAACAGGCATGAGGAGTCTTGAGATCAAAGAAGGGCGCTTTCCACTCCTGAGGTTGGACAGGGTGCTCTGGGTCAAATTTATTTTCTACTTTTACATTGCTTATGGCTACATCCTAGTCATGCATTTACTAAATGAGAAGTATTATTTTAGTTTGCAGTAACATGCCTGTCAGAAATACCTGTGTGACAGTCAGTCAGTAACATTAACTGAATACCCACTTTGCACAAAAATATCACTAGATAGTTTTGATATTATGAAAGGAGTCAAACAGCCAGATTATCACAAATATATTGACTGATATTGTTTTGGCATTTTAAGTTTTTCTTCTATTATTTTAGATCTAATATGTTTAGGAATATAATTAGCTACAAAATGATCTGCATAAGAAATCCAGGAGAATAATATCAATATTCAAAATGAAATATCTTCTATTA
>NW_006160189.1:1241446-1248353 GCF_000334495.1 Tupaia belangeri chinensis | reverse complement strand
CCTATTTATTCTTCCATCTACCTCTAGCTGAAATGAACTTTCTGAACCAAGGCAAATATATTTTTCCTTTGCTTTAATGCTTTCAAGAGTCCTCCATTATCTATATCACCCTTTTGAAAAAAAGTAGTTTATGAAACAACTATAACGGTGTCCCCAGAGACATAAAGATATCTGTTTTCAAAAAATGCAGAAGTAAACAAAATAAATAGAAGTAAAATTCCCAAATATGGTACCCTGAACCTGTCTTTTTGGGCATGCCCTGTTTCTTTCGTTGTTTCTATTTTTCTAGAATGCCAGATAACTGCTTTTCACAGAAAAATGTATTTGCTTCTGGATGCAGAGGTTCATGCCTAAAGCCCAGTATGATTTATGAAGATCTTGGAGATGAGGTCTCCATGAAGCAGATTCACAGCACCAGTTACCAATGTTTTTGAGCCTGGTAAGACAGAACTCTCATGAACATAGAAAGTTACACCATGTAGATTTATTACTTACAGATAGGCAGAAGGGACAAGAAAAGCATAGGACAGTTCATGGTACCCCAAGTCTCAAGAAAGATGCCCAGAGTGAATGAGGTATCATCCTTGCAAGTTCCATTTGCACAGCCACAAACCCAGGAAGGCAGCTCACTCTGGTTTGTATACCCCAGAATACCATGATTTACTGGGAGAACTGAGTCAGTCCAAGGCTACCAGAACTGTCCTGATGTCTTTATCTGCCTTTTACAGCCTCATTTCTTAACACTTGCTGTCCTGCTTATTAACTGATTGCTCCACAGCTCCAAATCCACTTTTCTTGACCTAGAGTTGTACCTGTAAACATTTCTCTTTGGTCAGTTGATGTGTTGTGAGGCATCGTCAATACAGGGTGATGGAGGGAAACTGCAAGGTCATTATCCAGGGTAGTTTTTTTTTTTTTTTTTTTTTTGGGGCTCTGGGGGGTTTTTTTTTTTTTTTTTTTTTTTCTTCAGATTATTTCTTGGTTTCTTTGGTGATGGTTCCAGAAGCAGGGCCTGATGACAATTGCTGACCACCAGGTTTTATGGGCACCTCAGCGGGTGCCTTCGCTTGCCTGTTCTGTGCTTTAAGTACTTAGTGACCTTCTCTCCCACCCATGGCAACAGCCACAACCTCTCCAATAAGGTTGAATCTCAGCTTTGGAGGTAATCTCTTTTAAGTTCGTGCCTTCCTAAATTATTTTCTTCCATCTAAAAGGTAATACCTATGTCCCACTTTGATAATCCTATACTCCTTAGCATTATCTTTTTTTAGTGGCCACTTTTACCTTTTAATCATTCTTTATATTAAATATTTCCTGATCAAATTACTCAATTAGTTTCTGTCTCCTGGCTGAAATCTGATGGACACACTTGCTTAGATGAAGTCCTTGTAGACGACTGTTTGCAGGATTTTAGATTTTACATCTTTGTGCAATCTCCCTTCTGGGCACCCTCAGGCCTGTTCTTGTTTTTAAGGTCAAGAGTCACTTCTCCAAGATTGCCTTTTTTAGTATCCTCAGAAAAAGAGAACTTTCTGCTCTGTGCTCTCATCACACCTTAGCCACCTCTTTGTAAAGTCATGTCTCATTTACTCATAACCAAAATTACGTGTTTAATTTTCTGCCACTCTCCATACTTTATGAAACCCAAAGAGCAGTGTTCTGGTATCTGGTTGTCCACAGCACCTAACACATGCTAGGTAGCTAAGAAAGCACTTTTTGTTGCCTGTTTGAATAGTAATCTTCTTCTTTCCTCCTCCTCCTCCTTCTTCCTTCTTTTCCTTCTCCTTCTCCCTCTCTCACTCCCTCTGCTTCTCCTTGTTTAATTTATATTTTAACATTGAGGTTTTGAGGTTATATAATTTGAGAGAAATGTTTTTTATCTTCGTTTTAAATAGAACTCCTTAGGCTAAACGAGCTTTTTTGTCTTGTTTAAATCCATGCAGCAATATACTTTGTAGATAAGGAGGCTAACACACTGTAGTGATTTCTGTAATGTTGAACACTGTGCTGTTAGGGATTGGGCCCATGCCAAGACACATATCTCATTGACAATTAAACACCCATCAGCTAGCAATGACAACTCCTAGTCACTTGTGACACAGACCAGACAAAAAGGCTATGATCTAGAAGAGGAAGGCCTGTGATCTCATTACTCATGCTTGGAACCATTCACTGCCTCTGAATGTCAAGTGACTAGAGTCCTCAATGAGCAGAGAGCTACAAATGTAGGATGCTTCAGGAGGAATATAAATATTTTACTGTGAAGAACATAAGGCGCTTTGTATTTTACTTATGTATGTAGATTTTTGGTAAATGTTCAATGTTTTCCCAGTTATTAAATTCTGGTTTTCAGAAATTGCACCTGCTACAGAATACACACAAAGAAAGGTGGTATCAAAAAAGAATAAATTTCTCACAAACTCTTTACTTCTCAGTTGATTTTAAAATTTTGATATTAAATTTCAAAATGCCTAACTTTTCTTTCATTTACAAAATGAACATAAAGGTAAAGAATGTTTTTCAGAACACGAACATTTGAAAATGTGTACTGCATATGAAGTTCTAGTTTGGTTTCTCAAACAAGTACAATCGAAGGCAATTGATTTCAGTACTTTTTTCTGTTTTCGTTTTCTCTTCATTTATTTATCTTTAGGTTTTTGCTATAGAGTGTATGTGTTTGCCAGAGAGAGACAGAGAGGGTGAAAAGTGAGAAATCATCTCCTGGAGGGGATAGCTATGCCACAATCTGTTCTCAAGTCTTCTCTTGGGATTTTGGACACATACATGTACACACCTCGCATTATTTTTCAAGCTGCCTGGTCTGGAACTCAAACTGCAGCGACAACTATGTAGGATCCAGTGCCTTAACCACCATGTCATTTACTAGCTTCTCAGTCCATTTTTACATACTTTCCTGGAACTAATAATAGCTACCTCACTATTTGTGACATAGACTTTCTGCTTTATAGAAAGCTTCCTGATTCTTAAGTTTTCTTCTTCTTCAAGGAAATTAGTCAAATTCTTAACTACAAAAAAGTAATCACTCTGGCGATGAATGGAATTGTATTTATCCTTAATACACTACAAACCATTGACAAGAGCATGACGCTATGGTGTGAAGCATCACTCTAGATAAGATACCTTATTTGGTTTGCTTCTAAATATGGGTATTTAATATTGTAAATTTTGAAAGTCTAAGTAACCAAAGATGTGCATTTCTGAAGTTTTCTTCCTTACATAATATTTATCTTTTAATTTCTTGGTATATACACTTCTGTAAAATGCCCTTATCTTATCATATACAGTATCTTTATTGTGTGTTTTAGAAAATTCTTAATCATAGAAATAAGAGTAACTTGCTTTTTTAAAACATATGGGTCATTGGGTCAACAGGTGGCATAGTGGTTAAGGTTCTCACTCCCACGTGGTCAACTATAGTTTGAGTCCTGAACCTGCTGGCTTGAAACTCATGCCAGGTGTGTACATGTGTGTGAGCGTGTGTGCATGTGTGCACGTGTGTGCCCAAAATCCTGATAGGAGACTAGAGGAGAAGAGATGGCATGTGGCTACCCCTCCAGGGAGTAAGTTTCTCACTTTCCCTCTGTCTGTCTCTTTCTGTCTTTCAAGCAAGTACATATACCCTACAGCAAAAATCTCTCTTAAAAAAAAAAAATAGGTCATTAAATCCTTGGTAATTGTGCTTTACTCCTAATGGCAAAATAACTACTTTTGGCTTTTAATTATGCCATTAGATTAACCTACAAGTGTTTATTCTTCTGTGTAACTTTCTAATTATTTTATAGGTAAACAAATTAAAAAATGGTTGTGTATAATCTATATTTAATTGGCAAAAAGAGCAAATATTAGTCAAATATCAAGACAAACTTTGTAGGTTCAGGAAGATAGTGCAGTGGTAAAATGTGATGATCGGTGAGGCTGGCTCAGATATCTTCCTGAGTATGCCTGGCACATGTGTGTCCATGATCTGGAGATGACTGAGCCTGGGGACTGGATCATGACATAAGGACCCTGTTGGGGGTGTTCTCTTTCTGCTGCTCGTGAAGAAATTTTTATATGTATATAATTTTTTTTGGAGAAGTTATTTTTTGATATAGGGCCCATGTACTCACCAGAAAGGCAGAAAGAGACAGAAAGCAAGAAATTACCCCCTCCCCCAGGGGGGATGGCCATGCCATAATCCCTTCTCCATTCTCCTCTTGGGATCTTGGGCACGCACGCACATGGGTCCAGCGTGAGTTTAAGCCACTGAGTTTGGTACTCGAACCACAGTCGAATACATGGAAGTCCAGCGACATGGCCATTACTCCAATTGCTGGTCCCCATGAAGAGACATTTTAAAGATTATAAGATTATCTTAGACCTTCATAAAAAGTGTTCTAGATTCCCTCAAGTTATAAGAAAGCTCAAAGACTTGAAAATACATATTTTTTCACAAATACTTATTAGGTACTGATCATCACCATATTATTATATACTTTTTTGTATGTGTTTGTGTAACATTTAGTTTTGACTTTTAAATCTGAAGCTAAAATATCTCTTTGTGAGGTAGAAAAAAGGCATATAAGATATGAAAATAATTAACTGCCATTGCTATAGAAGAAACTCTTCTTTGATTAGAAAAATTTGGCCTAAAATCTCCAGTTAAAAAAATTAAATAATAGGACACTGAAATTTATCTGTATGAAAATTAAATATGTACCATTGATGTGAAGACTGATTTAATACAAAGTTGCCTCTTCCCTTCGTCCTCAGAGCATATGAATGGAGCTGAATTACTGCAGTAATAGTTCTTCCCTATACCACAACACAGCATAGTAATTAAAACCTTGGAGTCACAGTGCCAGAGATAGAATATTTTCTCTGGCACTTACTAGCTGAGCATATTTAGGCATGCTATTTACACAGTCTGTTCTTCTGTTTTGTTATTTGTTCATGGAGATATAAATATCAACTACCTCTAAGTTTTCTTTTTTCTCTTTAAAGTTTATTTATTTATTGATTTTCCAGGAATAAAAGGGGCAGAGAGAGACAGAGAGACACCCCAGTAAGGTTCTGATGCTAAGATCCACCCCTCTTCAGCCAGCCCTAGATCATGAGCACACACTTGCCCAGTGTACTCAGGAAGGTCTCCATATTTGACCCAAGAACCTTCCCATGTGGGATTACTTCACAAAGCATTGTGTTTTACCACTTCATCACAACCTGGTCCCTACATCTATGTTTTGTTGTATGAATTTGATGATATATTACATGGCATTCATTGTTGATCTAAGTCTTTATTGTCTTTTTCAATTATCGAAGGATCATGATTAATAATTTACTCTCTTCTGGATAGCTTAATTTTAAATGTACATGCACTTAATTACCACAAGTTCTCTTGACACATTTTTTTTTTGCTATGCACTATTTTTTTAAAGGAGAGTATTTTTTCCTATCCTGTTTTATGTATAATCAAAAAGGTATTTTGTCTACTCAGTAATAATGCATTAAATCAGTTCAACTCATTTACAGATGAATGGATACTAACAGCTGCCAGCATTGTTTAATGCCATGAAACACATCAACTAAATGGTTGATTGTATTAAGAAAATATATTTTATTTAGATATTTACAGGTGTGACTGTGACAGTGATTCCTAGAACCATTTATGGGATGCATAGTCATTGCTGTTACGATCTGCATATGATAATGTACGTGGCACTTCTATTGCTACATCAACATTGATGTTTTTTTTCTTTTTGCATTTTGAAGAGTTGCAGGGGGCAAAGGTTGTTAACATACACAAATTAGGATCATATTCTGATTTGACACATTTGCCTGACATGCCTCCACATACCAGAACTTACCTTTCAAAATGTGGGAGAGCGAGGTTGTGAAGGATTGTGAAAGATGTCAAACTACGGTGCCTAACAGCTCTTATCTCTAGACATGTCATGGTCAGTGATCATTAAAGTTTCCTGATCTTGCCTGCAACAGTGTGGAAATCCAAACATAGAGGTCTCACTGCCAATCATTACTTAGGGTTATTGTTGCCTTTTGGAGCAGTCGCCATAGCAATGGAAGTGAATTCATTAAAAATATTATGTCTCCCTAATACACGTGAAAAAACATATGGGCTCTGAAAAGGAGGAAACTTGGGGCATTTTTCTGCTAATTTCATTTAGTTCAAATAAAGTCATTAGAAGTCTTATACCTTTCTCGTTATAGAAAGATATAAGATGTAATTTCTTTTCCTGTGAAGCTATAATCTTATTAAAAAGCATTTCCAAAGACAATCGTGAGCATATGTGTATTGGTGAAGAAATGATATGATGGTATTTCAAGAATGAATGCTTGGATACCTTTTTTATAAGAATTTTGTATATAACAAAATCATTGAAAAAACTTTGAAATTGTTTACCTACTATAATAAAACTGCAAGAAGTTTCTATCTCTTTAGAGTAGTCTTAGTATAGAAATTGTATTGAATATTTAATTAGTAGTGATTGATTTGGTTATATTATTTGCCTCCACTAGTCTTGTTTTTCTCTCTTTCTTTCTTCTTTTTCTTTCTCCCTTCATTTTTGTGAAGATTTTTGCCATAGGGTGTGTGCACTCATTGGAGAGAGACAGTCAAAGAAAGAAACCAAGCAATCACCCCCTGGGGTGGGGGAGTGGTAACCATACTATAATTCCTTTTAATACATTCTCTTTTAGGGATTTTGGGCACAAGTACATGGCTGGCATTTTTTTTTTTTTTGAGAGGTTTTTTTTGCTATAGGGCGAATGCGCTCACCAGACAGACAGAGAGAGACATAGAAACAAACAGAAAGTGAGAAATCACCCCCCAGAGGGGATGGTCATGCCGCAATCCCTTCTCCTCCATTCTCCTCTCGGGATCTTGGGC
>NW_006160189.1:1186245-1241054 GCF_000334495.1 Tupaia belangeri chinensis | reverse complement strand
GTGTTTGCCAGAGAGAGACAGAGAGGGTGAAAAGTGAGAAATCATCTCCTGGAGGGGATAGCTATGCCACAATCTGTTCTCAAGTCTTCTCTTGGGATTTTGGACACATACATGTACACACCTCGCATTATTTTTCAAGCTGCCTGGTCTGGAACTCAAACTGCAGCGACAACTATGTAGGATCCAGTGCCTTAACCACCATGTCATTTACTAGCTTCTCAGTCCATTTTTACATACTTTCCTGGAACTAATAATAGCTACCTCACTATTTGTGACATAGACTTTCTGCTTTATAGAAAGCTTCCTGATTCTTAAGTTTTCTTCTTCTTCAAGGAAATTAGTCAAATTCTTAACTACAAAAAAGTAATCACTCTGGCGATGAATGGAATTGTATTTATCCTTAATACACTACAAACCATTGACAAGAGCATGACGCTATGGTGTGAAGCATCACTCTAGATAAGATACCTTATTTGGTTTGCTTCTAAATATGGGTATTTAATATTGTAAATTTTGAAAGTCTAAGTAACCAAAGATGTGCATTTCTGAAGTTTTCTTCTTTACATAATATTTATCTTTTAATTTCTTGGCATATACACTTCTGTAAAATGCCCTTATCTTATCATATACAGTATCTTTATTGTGTGTTTTAGAAAATTCTTAATCATAGAAATAAGAGTAACTTGCTTTTTTAAAACATATGGGTCATTGGGTCAACAGGTGGCATAGTGGTTAAGGTTCTCACTCCCACGTGGTCAACTATAGTTTGAGTCCTGAACCTGCTGGCTTGAAACTCATGCCAGGTGTGTACATGTGTGTGAGCGTGTGTGCATGTGTGCACGTGTGTGCCCAAAATCCTGATAGGAGACTAGAGGAGAAGAGATGGCATGTGGCTACCCCTCCAGGGAGTAAGTTTCTCACTTTCCCTCTGTCTGTCTCTTTCTGTCTTTCAAGCAAGTACATATACCCTACAGCAAAAATCTCTCTTAAAAAAAAAAAATAGGTCATTAAATCCTTGGTAATTGTGCTTTACTCCTAATGGCAAAATAACTACTTTTGGCTTTTAATTATGCCATTAGATTAACCTACAAGTGTTTATTCTTCTGTGTAACTTTCTAATTATTTTATAGGTAAACAAATTAAAAAATGGTTGTGTATAATCTATATTTAATTGGCAAAAAGAGCAAATATTAGTCAAATATCAAGACAAACTTTGTAGGTTCAGGAAGATAGTGCAGTGGTAAAATGTGATGATCGGTGAGGCTGGCTCAGATATCTTCCTGAGTATGCCTGGCACATGTGTGTCCATGATCTGGAGATGACTGAGCCTGGGGACTGGATCATGACATAAGGACCCTGTTGGGGGTGTTCTCTTTCTGCTGCTCGTGAAGAAATTTTTATATGTATATAATTTTTTTTGGAGAAGTTATTTTTTGATATAGGGCCCATGTACTCACCAGAAAGGCAGAAAGAGACAGAAAGCAAGAAATTACCCCCTCCCCCAGGGGGGATGGCCATGCCATAATCCCTTCTCCATTCTCCTCTTGGGATCTTGGGCACGCACGCACATGGGTCCAGCGTGAGTTTAAGCCACTGAGTTTGGTACTCGAACCACAGTCGAATACATGGAAGTCCAGCGACATGGCCATTACTCCAATTGCTGGTCCCCATGAAGAGACATTTTAAAGATTATAAGATTATCTTAGACCTTCATAAAAAGTGTTCTAGATTCCCTCAAGTTATAAGAAAGCTCAAAGACTTGAAAATACATATTTTTTCACAAATACTTATTAGGTACTGATCATCACCATATTATTATATACTTTTTTGTATGTGTTTGTGTAACATTTAGTTTTGACTTTTAAATCTGAAGCTAAAATATCTCTTTGTGAGGTAGAAAAAAGGCATATAAGATATGAAAATAATTAACTGCCATTGCTATAGAAGAAACTCTTCTTTGATTAGAAAAATTTGGCCTAAAATCTCCAGTTAAAAAAATTAAATAATAGGACACTGAAATTTATCTGTATGAAAATTAAATATGTACCATTGATGTGAAGACTGATTTAATACAAAGTTGCCTCTTCCCTTCGTCCTCAGAGCATATGAATGGAGCTGAATTACTGCAGTAATAGTTCTTCCCTATACCACAACACAGCATAGTAATTAAAACCTTGGAGTCACAGTGCCAGAGATAGAATATTTTCTCTGGCACTTACTAGCTGAGCATATTTAGGCATGCTATTTACACAGTCTGTTCTTCTGTTTTGTTATTTGTTCATGGAGATATAAATATCAACTACCTCTAAGTTTTCTTTTTTCTCTTTAAAGTTTATTTATTTATTGATTTTCCAGGAATAAAAGGGGCAGAGAGAGACAGAGAGACACCCCAGTAAGGTTCTGATGCTAAGATCCACCCCTCTTCAGCCAGCCCTAGATCATGAGCACACACTTGCCCAGTGTACTCAGGAAGGTCTCCATATTTGACCCAAGAACCTTCCCATGTGGGATTACTTCACAAAGCATTGTGTTTTACCACTTCATCACAACCTGGTCCCTACATCTATGTTTTGTTGTATGAATTTGATGATATATTACATGGCATTCATTGTTGATCTAAGTCTTTATTGTTTTTTTCAATTATCGAAGGATCATGATTAATAATTTACTCTCTTCTGGATAGCTTAATTTTAAATGTACATGCACTTAATTACCACAAGTTCTCTTGACACAATTTTTTTTTTTTGCTATGCACTATTTTTTTTAAAGGAGAGTATTTTTTCCTATCCTGTTTTATGTATAATCAAAAAGGTATTTTGTCTACTCAGTAATAATGCATTAAATCAGTTCAACTCATTTACAGATGAATGGATACTAACAGCTGCCAGCATTGTTTAATGCCATGAAACACATCAACTAAATGGTTGATTGTATTAAGAAAATATATTTTATTTAGATATTTACAGGTGTGACTGTGACAGTGATTCCTAGAACCATTTATGGGATGCATAGTCATTGCTGTTACGATCTGCATATGATAATGTACGTGGCACTTCTATTGCTACATCAACATTGATGTTTTTTTTCTTTTTGCATTTTGAAGAGTTGCAGGGGGCAAAGGTTGTTAACATACACAAATTAGGATCATATTCTGATTTGACACATTTGCCTGACATGCCTCCACATACCAGAACTTACCTTTCAAAATGTGGGAGAGCGAGGTTGTGAAGGATTGTGAAAGATGTCAAACTACGGTGCCTAACAGCTCTTATCTCTAGACATGTCATGGTCAGTGATCATTAAAGTTTCCTGATCTTGCCTGCAACAGTGTGGAAATCCAAACATAGAGGTCTCACTGCCAATCATTACTTAGGGTTATTGTTGCCTTTTGGAGCAGTCGCCATAGCAATGGAAGTGAATTCATTAAAAATATTATGTCTCCCTAATACACGTGAAAAAACATATGGGCTCTGAAAAGGAGGAAACTTGGGGCATTTTTCTGCTAATTTCATTTAGTTCAAATAAAGTCATTAGAAGTCTTATACCTTTCTCGTTATAGAAAGATATAAGATGTAATTTCTTTTCCTGTGAAGCTATAATCTTATTAAAAAGCATTTCCAAAGACAATCGTGAGCATATGTGCATTGGTGAAGAAATGATATGATGGTATTTCAAGAATGAATGCTTGGATACCTTTTTTATAAGAATTTTGTATATAACAAAATCATTGAAAAAACTTTGAAATTGTTTACCTACTATAATAAAACTGCAAGAAGTTTCTATCTCTTTAGAGTAGTCTTAGTATAGAAATTGTATTGAATATTTAATTAGTAGTGATTGATTTGGTTATATTATTTGCCTCCACTAGTCTTGTTTTTCTCTCTTTCTTTCTTCTTTTTCTTTCTCCCTTCATTTTTGTGAAGATTTTTGCCATAGGGTGTGTGCACTCATTGGAGAGAGACAGTCAAAGAAAGAAACCAAGCAATCACCCCCTGGGGTGGGGGAGTGGTAACCATACTATAATTCCTTTTAATACATTCTCTTTTAGGGATTTTGGGCACAAGTACATGGCTGGCATTTTTTTTTTTTTTGAGAGGTTTTTTTTGCTATAGGGCGAATGCGCTCACCAGACAGACAGAGAGAGACATAGAAACAAACAGAAAGTGAGAAATCACCCCCCAGAGGGGATGGTCATGCCGCAATCCCTTCTCCTCCATTCTCCTCTCGGGATCTTGGGCACGCACGCACATGCGCCTGGCGTGAGTTTTAAGCCACCAGGTCTGGGACACGAACCGCAGTCGACTATGTGGGAGTCCAGCGACATAGCCATTACGCTAACTGCTGGTTCCCAATGGCTGGCATGTTTTTCAAGCTGCCAGCTCCAGGACTTGAACCACAGAGTCAGTGATGTGGGACCCAACACCTTAACTACCGTACCACCTGCTGGCCCCATCTCTTGTTTTCCTTTAGCTTAATCTCTGTCTTGTATCTGTAAATGTCCTCATCAGAAATACTGTTCTTTGTTGTTTTTAATTGATTGTAATCTCCCCTTGTTATTAGCAAGCATGAGTGTTAACCTCTTCTTCCTGATAATGCAAATTAAAATTTATAAAATAGAGTTAAAAAAGTATTTCATTGATAGTGATATTAATGATATTTTATATATGTGTCTTCTTTTTAATTGGCAGCACCAGAGAGATCAAAGTAGGTGTTTTTACAAGAGGACTATACCACATGACTCTAATTTCCAATTTAGCATCTGCTACTGTGGTTAACTCCTAGCTAAGTATATCAACAGTTAATTGTAAATATCAATATTTATATTAATGATAATTTAGTTATAGTACCTGCAATCCCTACAACATCATGTAAGGTAGGCAGCTACCCAACACTGACAAAGCAGCTGAGACTCATAAAGATGAGTGACCTAACCTAAATTACCAAATTAATATGTGAATTTCTCTTTGACAATGTGATAGTGCCTTTTAAATATCTGACTCTTATTTTCAGTGTCAAAAGTACTGACAATGGGGGGTGGACAGTGGTGCACTGGCAAAATGCAGCTCTCTGAGTGGCTGACCCACATGGGGGAGGTTTTGGACCTCATTCAGAGACCTTTCTGAGTACGCCAAGGACACGTGTGTCTATGATCCAGGACTAGCTGAAGGTTGTTGAGGGTGCTTTCTCTATCTCCTTCCCTTTGTGTCTTTCTTTAGCTCGTGAAAGAAGGAAAGAAGGTTTTTAAAAAAGTGAATGTGGCCACTTTACTAATTGTGTAAATCTGGACAAGTAATTTTTCCTCTTTAAATATGAATTTCCTTGTCCTTGTTAACTGTAACATTAATTCTCATCTAATACCTGGAAGTGATATGTGCTGATACTTTAGCTGGTACCCAGCAATTGATACTAAACAAACAAACAAACAAACAAACAAAACAATAATTTTCTTTGTTATTACTTTTTTTCTCTTACCATCCTTCACTTCTACAGCTTCCTCCCAATCTGCCTTCTCTAACATGGAAGAGTAAAATATATATCCATGTGTCATTTTTAATTTACTTTGTTAAAATGTCCATAATGTTGGGGATACTACCTTCTGAACTAGTTTTTTGATTTTATGAACAAGGGATACAGAGAAAGAATATGTGTTAGATCTGGTACACAACCAATAGGTAATAAACGTTAGCTCCTTCCTCTTTGCTTTGTTAAACATGAAATTCTAGGACCAGCAGATGGCACAATGGTTGCATCGCTAGACTCTCATGTAGTCAGCTGCAGTGCAGGTCTTGGACCTGGTGACTTGAACCTCACACCAGGTGTGTGTACATGTATGCCCAAAATCCTAGAGGAAAATGGAAGCAAAGGGATTGTGGCATGGCCCTTCACCCCTTGTGGGGAGAGATTTCTTGCTTCATGCCTCTCTGTCTCTCTCTGTCTCTTTGGCAAGTGCATGTGCCCTATAGCAAAAATCACTCAAAAAAATAAATTCTAGGCAAATGTTAGGTCTCATTATTAAAGGATGGTTTCAAAATTACATTTCATTCAATATTTAGAAAGACTTAGAAGATAGCAATTAACTTCTTGCATTCTCGATTTACTAACAATGTTTGCCAACACAATACCATGGTCGTTTGCTGAATATTTAAGAGACAGTAATTGTCTCTTCTCTAGATGAGAAGAAAATGTTCCTCCTGTTAATCCACCCTTGTGATTGTATATTATATATTAATTTCTCATAATTTTCCTGGGCATTGATCCTTTCCAAATGCTTTTCCAATGCTTAGATATCATTCTAAATTGAAATCTTGCTCCTTTCTCTATAGGTTAATTTTTCATTTTACATATAAAATAAAAAAATCTAGCTCTTAATCTGTGTTAAATTAGCTAGCTGAAGTGTTCCTTTAGCTGCTTTTCCTGACCTCTATTTCCCTCCTTCACTTCTACAGCTTCCTCCCAATCTGCCTTCTCTAACATGGAAGAGTAAAATATATATCCATGTGTCATTTTTAATTTACTTTGTTAAAATGTCCATAATGTTGGGGATACTACCTTCTGAACTAGTTTTTTGATTTTATGAACAAGGGATACAGAGAAAGAATATGTGTTAGATCTGGTACACAACCAATAGGTAATAAACGTTAGCTCCTTCCTCTTTGCTTTGTTAAACATGAAATTCTAGGACCAGCAGATGGCACAATGGTTGCATCGCTAGACTCTCATGTAGTCAGCTGCAGTGCAGGTCTTGGACCTGGTGACTTGAACCTCACACCAGGTGTGTGTACATGTATGCCCAAAATCCTAGAGGAAAATGGAAGCAAAGGGATTGTGGCATGGCCCTTCACCCCTTGTGGGGAGAGATTTCTTGCTTCATGCCTCTCTGTCTCTCTCTGTCTCTTTGGCAAGTGCATGTGCCCTATAGCAAAAATCACTCAAAAAAATAAATTCTAGGCAAATGTTAGGTCTCATTATTAAAGGATGGTTTCAAAATTACATTTCATTCAATATTTAGAAAGACTTAGAAGATAGCAATTAACTTCTTGCATTCTCGATTTACTAACAATGTTTGCCAACACAATACCATGGTCGTTTGCTGAATATTTAAGAGACAGTAATTGTCTCTTCTCTAGATGAGAAGAAAATGTTCCTCCTGTTAATCCACCCTTGTGATTGTATATTATATATTAATTTCTCATAATTTTCCTGGGCATTGATCCTTTCCAAATGCTTTTCCAATGCTTAGATATCATTCTAAATTGAAATCTTGCTCCTTTCTCTATAGGTTAATTTTTCATTTTACATATAAAATAAAAAAATCTAGCTCTTAATCTGTGTTAAATTAGCTAGCTGAAGTGTTCCTTTAGCTGCTTTTCCTGACCTCTACTCTTTGATCATGTTGCAATGTCCTGAAAATAATCAATTTACCTACTGTTTTCCCCATGTTGACTCCCTCATCCCTGCTCTGCTTCCTTAGCATTTTCCTTCTTTCTCAGTCCTATTTTCCTCAATCTCTTTTAATTATACCCTTTGTTGCTCTCATTTCTATTTCCCATGTCTCTTCCCTTTAGTGCCTCTCATATTTTTTGTATCTTTTCTCTTTCTCTGCTTCTTCCTGGGGATGATACAATCTCTCCCTTCCAAATCAAAAATGACTATTTTTCACAGGATACAGAGATGAATTAGAGGCAGTAGGTAGTATATTTGTAAAGAACATAAATGTTTATATAACATAAAATACATGGCAAAAGGAAGATCCTGGGCTAGGAAGTGATTCATGTGGGTAGTTATAATTTTCTGTGGTGAGTATATTTGAAACATTCAATTTCCAATGCTAACGAGTAGAGGTTTGATGTGTGTCCAGTAAATGAAAGCATGTCTGAGGAGACCTTGGAGAAATCATAACCTTGCTAGGAGGTAGTGCAAAATTAATTCTGCATTTTTAGTGCTTTCCATTTCTCACATATGATTCCATTGTTATGTCACTCCTGTCACTTGACGACTATGCAAGGTGGCTTACTGATGTTATCTGTCTGTGTTTCATTGTTAGTTGTATGCAATGCATTTAGCTGTTCGTGATGCTGTCTGTTTTCTTGTTTTCCTGTTGCCTTTTAAGTCTTTATTTTTCCTGTTCCTTGTTCAAGATGAATTTGCAATAATTTTTTTCAGGTATTTGTGAGGCCCAAACACACAATGTTGACATATCTTTTTGCCAAGTGTCAAATTTCTGAGGATTTTTTTCTTAGATATTTTAAAAAATAAGATTTATATTTGAATATATAGGTATGTAACTAATCCAAGATACTGCCTTACTAAATTCTCTGCTAAAGTCTAATAAAATACTCTGATTTCTCAATGTATACAAATACATACTCTGTGAAATAATTCCAATGACTCACATTTACATAGAATTGTAATGAAGATTCACCTATGTCACGTCTGAGATTCACAACACTGTGAGGTAGGCAAAACAGACATTGTTCCTCCCATTATAGATGAGATAAAGGCTTCCAGAAGTTTTATGAGATTGTTCAAGGTCATGTAGCTAAAAAGGAATTGAGATGGGAATACTTGGGTCCACTATGTTTATTCATAATTCATTGTCCACCAATATTTAAAGCCTCTTATCTTGTCAGGCTGCTATAACAAAATAGCACGAACTGGGTAGCTTATAAACAAGAGACTTTTTTTCACAGTCCTAGAGGCCGGAAAGTCAACCGCAAGACAGATTCAGTGTCTGATAAGGGCCCATCTTCTCGCTATAACTTCACATAGCAGAAAGTGAGGTAACTCCCTTCAGTCTCTTTTAGGAGGCATTAATTCCAATTGAGAGGGCTTCCCACCCATGATCTAATCATCTCCGAAAGGCTTGTCTTCTAATATCATCGCTATGGGGGTCAGATTCAACACATGAATCTGAGGGAGACAGGCTCATTCAGACCATAGCATCTCTCATATACAAATATTTATTCAACATGTAGCTATTTTCATGCCTTCATAAAAACATCACCTTTTTTTTTTTTATTTGCTGGAAGATGTGTACATTTGCCAGAAAAAGATAGAAAGAGAGAGAGAGGAAACCCCCCTTCCATGGGTGGTGGCCACACCACAATCCTTCCTCCATTTCTCCTTTTATGATTTTGGCCATACATGTTTTGCAAGCCACTGTGTTCGACACTCAAACTGGACAATTGGCCATGTGGGATCTAGACACTTTAACTTTTATGCCACTAGTTGGCCTAAAATTATGATTTTTTTTTCTCTTATCATTGTCATCATACCTATAAATTGTGCCTGCCACCTTCTTTATATTATTTCTTGTCCTTACTATAGCCAAGTCTAATTAGTCCCCACTTGGAGATGAGGAAGCTGGCATCAGAAAATTTTAGGGCAGACCTCACAGCACAGCAGATAAGTGCTGCACAGAGGAAGTGGCTTGATCAAGACTTTCAGTCCCAGCTGGTGAACTGAGGAATACAGCCGGTGCCAGGATCCTGACAAGACAAAGAAATGTGGGAAGAAGGATTGCATCTTAATCAGTCCTCATTGGGGGCTATTTTCATCCTCTCGCTCTTTCACGAACACATCCTAAAAGGAACTAGTCTTATAGTTAAAACCATTCTACATGCCCGAGTTTGCATTATTTCTACTGTCCTTATTACATAATTTATTTTTTAAAGAAGTATTTTATTTAACTATTTATTTATTTATTTAAATTTGATCAGAAAGGGACAGAGTGAGAGAGTGAGAAAAAGTGAGAAAGCAAGCCACCAGGTCCAGAACTTGAACCGCAGTTGGCCATGTGAGAGTCCAATGCCATTAGCCCCCATTCCACCTGCCGGCCTCCATATTACATCATTTCTTTTTTTTCTTTTTTCTTTTTCTTTTTTGGAAAGGTTTTCGCTATAGGGCGCGTGCACTTGCCAGACAGACAGAGAGAGACATAGAGACAGAAAGCGAGAAATCACCCCGCAGGGGGGATGGCCATGTCGCAATCCCTTCTCCTCCATTCTCCTCTTGGGATCTTGGGCGCACAGTCGCCCGGCGTGAGTTCTAAGCCACCGGGTCCGGGACCCGAACTGCGGTCAACTACGTGGGAATCCAGAGACATAGCCATTACGCTAACTGCTGGTTCCCTATATTACATAATTTCTAAGCAAATGTTTTTTGGTACCATTTGATTTTACAGTTAGAAAATACAGTTCATGAAGAAAAAAAATACAAAGAAGGATAAAGTGAATTGTAGCCCAACATCAGTAGAACTTCTAGTTTAGTCTTCTCTATCCCCACCTATCTAACACTGATTTTTGTACCAGGGAACTTATTAGTGACTTAGATGCATATGACTAGTCTGTTTCTACTGAATCCAGCTGCATATTGAGATAGAAACATGTGACGCTGAGCTAGATAAACAGTATCTTACGTAAATGCATGCAGGTGCACATACAGACATTGCTCAAAATTCAACCCATCACATTTCAATGATATCATTTTTGTTAGTTTTCTATTGTTGTAAAACAAATGATCACAGGCTTAGTGGTATAAAACTACATGAATTTATTTTCACAAAGTTTCCAGGCAACAGAAATCTGAGTACAACTAATCTGGGTCCTTTGCTCAACATCTTCACATCTGCAGTGTGTCAAGTCAGATGTGTTTCTCAAGCCTGAG
This sequence comes from Tupaia belangeri chinensis, assembly GCF_000334495.1. NCBI lineage: Eukaryota > Metazoa > Chordata > Mammalia > Scandentia > Tupaiidae > Tupaia > Tupaia belangeri. The sequence goes on along the minus strand of NW_006160189.1, from coordinate 1,230,389 downwards.
GTTGCCTTTCAAATTTTCTTGATTGTTGGTAGAAATTAGTTTCTTTCAGTTTCATTAGTGAGGTCTACACTACTTTGCTGCGTGTCAGCAGAGGGTCACTCTCAGTCCACAGAGGCCATCCAAATCTCTTTATCATGTGTCCTCATCACAACGTAGCAACTCATTTCAATCCCAAGATCATCTCTCCAGTCTGCTAAACCAAAGAATTATGCAATGTATCGCAATCAGGACAGTAACTATCCCTTCACTTTTGCCATACTCTATTGGATAGAAGAAGGTCACACTTCTATGCACATTCAAGGGAAGGAGAGTAAGTGTAAAGGGACAACTCCATTGGGTGTCATCTTGGAATTTTCTCTAACATAGCAATTGATGAGGCAGAATTTCTAAGAGGAGAAAAGTATCACCTTTACTTCTATGTAGAATGTTAGGAAAATAACTTCTAGATTTTCTAACAGTAAAGACCTGTTCATCTAAAGTGTGAGGGAGAATCCGGTTTCTCCATTGTCTATTTATGGTAAATAGAGGATGTGCTTTCAACTCTGTTTAAAATGGTATCTTGCCATTGTCTTTTGTTGTTTCTCTTCTACTTGCCATTGAAAGCTTTTCTAGTGATTTTAATAAAATTTAAAAGTAATTATTAGTGATAAGTCATGGCATATATTTTTCAATACAAGAAAAAAGTTAAATTGTAAAAAATTTAAAATCATACCTGCAATTTTTTTTTCAATTTCAGTGCATAAAATAAGAGCGTCAGTAGGTATCATATTCTTAAACACTGCCTCATGTGTTTCCTTTTCTATAAATTATCAATATCTTTAACTTTAAACAAGACTAAATAACAGGATAATAGGCTAACTTTTCACAATACAGAGTTCTGAGAAAACAGTTTCTGAACTGGTAGTTACATTCAATTTTAAGAGTTTCCATTCCTGAGAATTCCATTCACAGTCTAAGATTTACCAATTGTGGACCAATAGATTATAAGGAAAGTCTTATTTGTAATTCCGTACCCTCCTATTAGCTGAGGATATGAGTGACTACAATGCTGAGGCTAATTTGTTGCATAACAATAAGATTTTACTATTGTAGTATTTAAATTAATCACGTAATAGGGAGGGTCTTTGCTGTTCTTCATTCAAAGGCATTTGTTCGAGTTGTATCTTTACTTTCTCATGTCAGAGAAAACATTAGACATGATTAGCTGCAGGTATCTGTGCCTCATGATATCCAAGCTAAGTCCTTTTTATATTTCATCTTATAATTGTATTTGCAACTTAATGTTTGAAGTGTCAGTCTTTGTAAAATTAGCTCATCTTGTTATGATTTAGAGCTTTGATGTGAGTGAAAGGCTTCGATTGCAATGCAGAGTCACATCTGAGAGTAAACTGCATAGACAAAGAGACTTACAAGACTAGTAAATCAAATACTCTCAGCTGTCTGTGTGGATTATGAGATAGTATTTGCATAACTTTGAAGTATTTATACTGATGAAATTACAATAATTAAAATCATTGCTGTGTCAATTGCTAGATGCCACAAGGCATAGCAATTACTAGCATGCAAATCAGACTTTGTGTAAGCATTTTAAAGAATAATTACCTTATTTGATTCAGATGTGCCTGAAAGGCATTAAGAATCATTTGAGCTATTTTGCCTTGAACAATTTTAAGGCTCGTAGATAATGTTGTTGTTATTATCAATTATTTACTTTTGTATATCACTCTTCCTTATTTTGGTTAAAACTAAATGCCACAGATAAAATTAAAACATACAATTTTGCTGTAACTAGGAACAATTTACAATATCAGTTAAATCTGCATCTTGTTTCAGCAAACGTTTTTCTTTTTAATGGATTTTACTTTGCTGTGTCATCAGTTTCATGCTACATAGCTAATGTATACCCAATTTTACATTTATAAAATTTAAGACCAGAGTTGTGAACTGCAGAAAAATGTCAGACACAAGAAGTTGTAGAATATCCTCTTAAATATATTTGTCACAGGGCATGCAGAGATGAACATTTTAGTCTTCAAATTGCAAATATTTTGCCTTCTAAAATAGCCTCCAAATTTTTGATAACACATAACATCAAAACTGACATCAAGCCAAAGCATGTAATATTATAATTTAGAAATCATAGAGTATTTCCCCCTAGACTTTAGATCCAGTGATGGGTAGTAGTAATTTGGTGTACACCATATGACTATTTATTTAGCAAAATACTAAGTGCTCATCTACTGTGTTTTGAAAAATTTACTTCTTCCAAGAGACAGAGAAAAAGAGAGAGAAACAAAGAGACTATTCCCACAGTCTTCACACTGTAATTCACTGCTCAGTTTTGTTTTGATAAAAAATACATGTACACATGCCCAAGAGAGAGAGAGCACTCCCCAACCGGGACTAGTCATGTTACAATCCCTTCTTTCCAGCCTTCCAGCTCTTCAAGACCCTGGGTGCCTACGTAGACGTCCACTGTGTTTTTCAGGCTGGTGGAATTTTCAACCCCAGCAGCCCTATGGCTTCCTGCACTACAGGGTGTCAGTGTTACTGTTGCACCACAGTGGCTGGGCTTCTTGACCTGCTTTTCTTTTTTTTAAATTAATTAATTAATTATTTTTCATTTCATTTCCTTCCATACATTCAACCACATTATTGTCTTACAAAGTAGATATTTCAACAGGTGAACATCACTCCCAAGTACAGTTGATAAAACTACAAAATATCTTCAACAGATAATACCACACCTCTTTGTGCCATTAATGCTTTGCCTCCCTGTCCCTCCCCCAAATGTCCTTCCTCAGACCCTCTTCTTTCACACACACTGTATCTGGTATTTACATCTATATACAGTGTTTCTGTATCCTTTAGTCAATTAGTTTCATTTATAGAGTGCAGACACTCGGGACCTGCCTTTAATCTACCGGATAAGTGATTAAAATATTAAGATGAAAAAAATACATATCTAGCAGAATAATTGAGTTATAAGTCATTGAATCATGACAGGGATTTTTAGGAGATTATTGCCTAATCTTTATTTTGTTTTTTTTTTTTTGAGAGATTTTTGCTACAGGGCACATTCCCTTGCCAGAGAGAGAGAGACAGAAAGCGAGAAATCACCCCTCAGGGGGGATGGCCACGCCGCAATCCCTTCTCCTCCATTCTCCTCTCGGGATCTTGGGCAAGCACGCACATACGCCTGGCGTGAGTTTAAGACACCAGATCCGGGACTTGAACCCGCAGTCAACTACATGGAAGTTCAGCGACATAGCCATTATGCTAACTGCTGGTCGCTAACTTGCTTTTTTTCTCCCTCATGTTTCTTAATAAATTGTTTCTGTAAATATAAAGTTTCATGCATTCCCTTGAAAATTCAGTGTGTTTTTATTAGCAAAGCATTACTATTTTAATATGTGTTTCTTTGGTTTGTTGTCTAAAAGCTCCTGAAAATACAAGAGATTTTGTGTTTTAATTATTATAGTTAAAAGTTAACATAAAGTTTTCACAATTATTTGTACAAATAATTTGCCAATTATTTTGGCTTTTTTTATAAAATGGCTATGGGAATTCTTTCTATTTCTTCTTTTATAGAGTCATAAATATCTGGAAAGTATCACTTATTCGTAATGCATTTCTTTTCTTTTCTTTTTTTTTGTGGGGGGGAGGTTTTCATTATAGGGCGCGTGCGCTCGCCGGACAGACAGAGAGAAACAGAGAGACAGAAAGCAAGAAATCACTCCCCGGGGGGATGGCCATGCTGCAATCCCTTCTCCTCTCAGGATCTTGGGCATACACGCACACGCGCCCGGCATGAGTTTTAAGCCACCGGGTCCGGGATGCGAACTGTGGTCGACCACGTGGGAGTCCAGGGAAATAGCCATTATGCTAACTGCTGGTCCGTCGGAATGCATTTCAAAAAGTGATTTTGGGGACTAGCAGTTAGCGAATGGCTATGTTGCTGGATTCCCATGTAGTTGGCTGTGGTTCGAGTCCTGGGCCTGGTGACTTAAACTCATGCCAGGGGTGTGTGCATGTGTGCCCAAGATCTTGAAAGGAGAATGGAGGAGAAGAGATTGTGGCATGGCCATTCCTTCCCCTTCCCCAGGGGGTGATTTCTTGCTTTCTTTCTCTCTGTGTCTCTCTGACTCTCTGGTGAGCACATGCTCACTGTAGCAAAAACCACTCCAAAAAGAATTAATTTTGGATTATTAATGTTAGTATAATAACTGTATTTGAAAAATATATTCTGTGAAAATAATATATCTAGAGGTACACAGGATCTGAAAACCTGGCAATAACATGTGAGGTTTGTGCCTCACTTTTCTAGATCTATTCGTTTCTGTACAGTTAGTATGCTATTCCAAGTAAGAAAAAATACAATGGACAAACTTGTGTGTTTCCCTTTTAAAAAAGCTTGTATAAGAAAGTTTTAGAATTATGCTAGGGATATTTTAGGGCTATATTTAGAACTGATTAAACATTTGTTCCTTGATTAAGACATCAGTGTAAGAAGAATCCACATTTACTAGAATACATATTATTGAAATATTACAAAAAGTAAATTTCGTTAGGTAGCAAGAAAGCACAGTTACTATATCTTATAAACTAAAAAGAGATTCTATTATGATGACAATTCTAGACCTCATTAATAGCTAAATAGCTGATTGAATACAATTATAATGCTTTAGAACAAAAAATGTAAAGAAAGAAAAGAGGCACAGGAGTATTGAAGTACATATGAAAAATAAAGCTGTGACAAATTCTAGTGTCTGCAACCACTGGAAATTAAAAAGATTTATTGATTTTCCATTTCAATATATTTTTTAATCCATTCTTTTTTGTTCTGACCTCTCCTCCCTGTTGGGAGACTGTGGGTAATCTATTTGACTCTTTCCATGTATTTCAAGCTTTTTTTTATTATTATTTTAAATAAGCCTTCATAGATATGTTTCTTATAATTATTTTCTATCTTGTAAAGACCACAGAAAATAAAGTTCTACTGATGACTCTTAATTACATTGGTTTACAACAACATTTTATGTGGCTTTAGTTACAGAGCCTGTTACAGCCCACAGTAAAGTAAAAAATGTCCCTTTGTTCCCTATGGCAAAATAAATTGATCATTAATATGGACATTCTGGGCAGAAAGTTAGGCAACATGAATACTTTTTGTATCACAATGCATCTGAATAATAGTGTCATTACTACCAGTCCTCTCTTTAATAAAAAATATTCGTGCTTAACCACAATGGATCACAGTTCTTTAGAACATGTTGAGTCAAGATTTACAAAATAACCTTACATTTTTTTTTATTTTCCACAGTTCTAGGCAGAGATTCTAACTAAAAATCAGCACTAGCAAAATTTCACATTAATTTTATTTTTATATGCTAAGAAAGAAAGTGGCATAGTAGACCATCCATAAATAGAAAAGTACATTTCATTTTTTACATAGTTCAGTCTCAAAATGTATTCTTACAGCATATGCTCCAGGATGAAATGCTTTCATTGTTTTTAATGATTACAGACAGCATTATAGTACTAATCTGAGCACACAATATAACATAGGCCTTATATAGTCCAGGGCAATGATTCAAAACAAACTCAATCTCAGTATTTCCTTGAGAACATTTTAAGAATGAAATATTCTCTTCCCTGGAGTTTCAGAATCAGTACTTCTAGGAAATATTCCCTGAGACTCTACAACATATTATAAGGAAATTCTCCAAAGATGTTTGGGTACAGTAGGGTTTGGTAATCACTCTCAGGTTTCAGTCTGCAAAAGGGGAACCCTAGAGAGATGGGGGACTTAAATCTTCCTTAATCTTGTTCTTTTTTTTTTTTTGGAGAGGTTTTTGCTATAGGGCGCGTGCGCTCACCAGAAAGACAGACGGAAAGCAAGAAATCACCCCCCAGGGAGGATGGCCACACCGCAATCCTTTCTTCTCCATTCTCCTCTTGGGATCTTGGGCACGCACGCACACACGTCTGGCGTGAGTTTGGGTCCGGGACTCAAACTATGGTTGGCTACATGGGAATTCAGCGACACAGCCATTATGCTAACTGCTGATCCCAATCCTTTTTTTTGTTTGCTCGTTTGTTTCTTTTACTTCCCAAATCAGATAAACTTCTACTTCTTTTATTGTGTACAGTTTTAGGACAAGATTTTGTTAGACAAAATGACTTACATTCAAAAATAATTTGTTAATCTGATGCTTTTTCAAGTTAACTTTGTACATTTAACAAATAGTTATACTTCTAGCACAGATCTTTATTTCCTTAAATATATAGAAATTGGTGGGTATTTTCATACCATGAAAACTCTATATCAGAGTAATGTATAATGGAGCATATATATTAAAAATTTAGCATCATGCCTATTGGGGAAATAATAGAACTTCTTGGACAAGTTGAAAGGAGAGAGCCATATAGTACATAAGCTTTATTTTAATATAGTTTAAGAAAGATACTAAATGCAGTGAAACTGAGAATAAAATATAAGTGTCATAAGCTAGAAAGGAAAATTTAAGAATCATATAACTTATAAATCTGGGAAAATCAACTAAGAAACCATTATATAATAGGTTGTACAGTCATTAAAACTCAGTAGAGTGACTAGGTAAAATTTAAAGTATAGAAAGCAATGCTTTTTTGGCCCAGTTGTTGGCATGGTGAGCTAGATGCCAAATGGCTGATTATGCAGTTTGAGTCCTGGACCTGGTGGCTTGAAAAATGCCAAGAGTGCATGTGAGTGTGCCCAAAGTCTCACTAGCCCCCATGGAGGCTACTTTCTCACTTCTCTCTCTCTCTCTGTCTCTCTCCAGTGAGCAGATGTATCCTCTAGCAAATTAAAAAAAAAGGGGGGGGGCAACACCTTTCTTTATATAAATCCTAATAATAAATATAAATGATTAAAGAAAATAGATAATTGAAAATAGCAATAAATAATGCTAAGTGCTGAAAACCTCAAAATAAATGTTCAGCATCCATATGAAGAGGAACGACGTAGTTCTCTGGAGTAGTGAGGATACAATGGCATACTCGGGAACAATGAGATATGCTCTGTTTGGTTTTGTAGGAATAACATGTTGTAAAAAATGTAGAGAGATGGAGCTAACGGGGGGGTGCATGAGTATGCCTGATCAAATTCCTAAGAGGAGAATGGGGGAAAAGGGATCGTGGTGTGGCCATCCCCTGGAGGGTGATTTCTTGCTTTCCATCTCTGTCTCTCCTATGAGCAAAATTTCTAAAAAAAAAAAAAAAAAAGATTTAAAAATGTAGAGAAATATCATGAAGGTGACAAAGTCATTTCTTATATTTAATGCAAGACTGACTAAAAAAGCAAACACCATTGGTTGAAGGTATCTGACAAAGATTGTAGAGTTCAAGTGGAAGAATAGAATTCTTAGAGTCACAAAATTATGAGAAATTGTTACAAGTGATATAAGGAAAGAATAAATATACAGACTATAAAATTCTGGTTATAAAAATATAATATTTATACTGGAATTCATAAAAAAGAGATTCCAGAAATTAAACAATATATATGTTAGAATAGACATCATTTCAAATCAACAGAAAAAAAAAATCACATTCAAAAATGTATTGGGGGGAACCAGCAGTTAGCGTAATGGCTATGTTGCTGGATTCCTACGTAGTCGATCGTGGTTCACGTCCCGGACCCGGTGGCTTAGAACTCACGCCGGGCACGTGTGCATGCGTGCCCAAGATCCCGAGAGGAGAATGGAGGAGAAGGGATTGTGGCGTGACCATTCCCCCTGGGGGATGATTTCTCACTTTCTGTCTCTATGTCTCTCTCTGTCTGTCTGGTGAGCACACGCGCCCTATAGCGAAAACCTCTCAAAAAAAAATGTATTGGGGAATTCTGCTTCTGGTCAGCATAGAGTAACAGGGGTCAGAAATACTCTCCTCTATGACACTATTAAAAATTCAGATATAATACCTAACATAATGGATTGCAGACACTGAAAAATGGACAATGCAGAACATTGATGGCTGGGAGAGGATTAGCAATTGAAGCAAGTCTTAAAATGATCACAACCTATTTCCTAGAGACAGATTCCAGGATACCACGCAGCAAGAGGCTGGCAAGAGGAGTTCTGCTATCTCCTGAGTTGAAAAGTTCATGGATCTAAGAGTTCAGTAAGGTCACAGAAGCAAGAATTCACAGGACAGGTTACCAGAAATGAGAGAGCTGCCCATAGAGAATCCCCGTGTTCTGAACAGACATCACTCTAAGTTGCAGCAAACCAATTATCACTGCATGGAATGAGGAAACTGCCCAAGGTCCAGGGTAAAGGAAGCAGAGGAAACAATCTCTGTAACTCATAAAAGGCAGGGAATTTATACTGGCATCAGCCAGAGTGGAAAACCTTGCAATTCATAAGTCAATAGTAGAGTACCTGGGGCAGGGATATTGCCTCAATAGTTGGGTAAAATTAGTACTTGACTAAAGACTGATCTCATGCATATCAAATATTAAAAACAAAACTCAAATGAATCAAGCTTTTTCTAAGTATTGTAATTTCCTGCATCCTACTACAAAGCCCAAGAATATTTACAGAAATAGAAAAGTACAGGGAACCAGCAGTTAGAGTAATGGCTATGTCACTGGACTCCCACGTAGTCAACTGCGGTTTGCGTCCCGGACCCGGTGGCTTAAAACTCATGCCGGGCGTGTGTGCGTGTGTGCCCAAGAATCTGAGAGGAGAATGGAAGAGAAGGGATTGCAGCATGACTACCCCCCTGGGGGGTGATTTCTCGCTTTCTATCTCTCTGTCTCTCTCTGTCTGTCTGGAGAGTGCACGCACCCTATAGCTAAAACCTCTCCAAAAAAAAAAAAATGTCATTTGTTGCCAAATGCTAAATGATACCCCTCAAATCACAGAATGCAATAAAAATAAAATTCAAAGTCTTTATGACATGTGCTATGAATTGTTTCATTTTTTTCCTTGAATTTATAAAAATATGCATTAATATTCACATTTAAGTGTTTTGTGATGGCTTTATTAAAAAAGTCCAAAGCAATAGAGAAATCATTTGTGTAAAGAGTTCATTGAAGCATTGTAGACACACACACACACATGCACACACACACAACAGATAAGTATATATATGAAAAATATATTTTGTACATGCCTTAAGTAAGGGTATTTAACCCATTTTACCTACATATGTCATACTATTTCAACAATGATAGAACATGTTTAGAAGGCAATAACATGGAAATTGGCCATAACATAATAATAATTACAGAATGAACATAATAAAAGATTACATTTACATTATGAGCATAATTGCATTTAAAATGCAGAAAAGAATACTTTCTAAATGTAGAACAAAAAAAGACTCAATTTTACAAAAAGGACTACAGAAATAGACAATTCACATTCAAAGAAAGACAAATAATTCTTAAACATATGAAAAATGCTAAACTCTGCTTATAAAATAAAAAAAACAAATTAAACACTGAGATACAATTTCTTTTTTATGAAACTAAAAAGAATCTAAAATTGCAATGTAATTTATTCATAAGACTAAAGAAATATGTATATTGTACATGTATTGCATCTCTTTTGTGGAAAAAGTATTATAATATCTACAATAGCATGTATATATTAACATATATATTCATCTTTTGACATAGTGGTTATACTTTAAGAATCTACTTCAAAGAATGGTAGTAAAAATACTGATAATGCATGCATAACTCTTTTAATCCCCTATTGTGTTGTATTCAGAAATGGATTGAGTGATTTATAAAAAAGAGTGGTTTTTCTGGGTCACGATTAGGGTGCTTGGAAAGTCCAAATACATGAGGCGGCCATCACATGTCTAACAGAAGCAAGAGTATGGTGGGCACAGAGAGAGAGAGAGAGAAATCTTGGGGCAAGCATCTTCTTTTTACAACCTGCTCTCATGAAAATTAACCACTTCTCATAAGTATGAGGACTCACTGGATATTAAGTGACATCACTAATTTATTCATGAGAGGGATGCTTGTGTGAGCCAATCACAGCCCACTAGTCCTCAACTCTTGAAGACCTCACCACCTCCCAATGTCATTACCATGAAAACCAAATTTTAAAACAAAGTTTTGGGGAAAAAAAAATCATTCTACAAACATTCCACTCCTGGCTCTCAAGGTTTATGTCATTCTCATATGTAAAATACAAACATCTCATTTCAATAGTCCTAAAAGTTTTAATTTGTTCTAGCACTAACCTAAAAATTCAAGTCCAAAGTCTCAATCTGAAACGCAAGCAAACTCCTTCCAGTTATGAGTCTGTGGCACAAAAAAAAACCAACAACAACAAAAAAACAAATATGTTAGTGACTTCTCAGAAAAAAAAAGATGTTGATGTAGGAATAGAGCAGAAATTCCAGTTCCACAATACGAGTAGAGTATTGGCCCCCAAGGCAAGTCTGAAACCCTACAGGGAAGACATTTGACCTTGAAACTTCATGTACCACATCCTAGATGCACTTTAGGGGTTGGGCCCCTAGAGCATCTCTAAGCATCACTAGTGACAAATTTGTGGTCTCTAATTACTATTTCCCACTAAAGGAAAGTAGCATTCTTAGGAGAAACAATGATTCCAGGTTTGACACAGGAATTGTACAAGATGTTGTAGCAGAAAACAAGGAACATATCCAAGACAGACTGATATCACAAGGACTAAGAGCTCAAGAGTCTATTGGGATGAATTTCCATTTTTCAAAGATGGGGCAGTTTGAGATTCAATAAAAATAATAACAGTTATGGAATGATGGCAATCTGAGAGCTATAAATTTATCAGTCTCTAATAATATTAAAATAAAATTTAAAGAAATATGAACAGTGGTCACCCTTTTTAGAGAATGAACTTCTTATTTTAAAAACTAGTAAATAGGAGAAACAAAGCAAGAATATTTCTCCGTTCCACTAAAAATAATACCTAGAGTATCTAAAAGGGAAGTTATTTTCCAAATAATAAGTGAATAAGAATAATTAAAATATTACTATTTTGTGACCAAAATGACTATATGGATCTAGTTAATGATCATCACTCAGAAGAAAATGCTGAGTGCTTATATCTGTAGGTATGTACTGTCTGGCTATCTCTCTCCTGGTGATCCTAACAGCCACCAATGACCATTACTTTCTCTCTCTTTTTCTTTCCCTTCTTTCCTTCCTTCCTCCTTCCCTTCCTTCCTTTTTTCCTTCTCCTTTCTTTCATTATTTACTCTTTCATTCTTTCTCTCTCTTTCTCTCTCTCTTTCTTTCTTTTTCTCTTTCTTTCTTTCTCTCTCTCTCCTTCCTTCCTTCCTTCCTTCCTTCCTTCCTCCCTCCCTCCCTCCCTCCCTCCCTCCCTCCTTTCTTTCTTTCTTTCTTTCTTTCTTTCTTTCTTTCTTTCTTTCTTCTTTCTTTTTTCTTTCTTTTTTCTTTCTTTCTCTTTCTCATTCTCTCTCTCTCTTTTCTCCTTTCCATTCCTTCTCTTTCTAATCTCTCTATTTTACAATAACATTTTGTAGTAAATGTTCCAGAGTTCTGTATTTGGGTATCCTCTACATTATTAGACTTTTCCAGCTCATGAGTTTAGATGCCATTTGTACAATAGTTTCCAAATTTATATTTTCATACCAGATCTTTCATAGTTAATATATCCAAGTGTATTCAACACCTATACATAAATGTTTTATTTTCAGAATTAGCATATTTATAATTGTTTTGGATTGAATTGTGTCCCTCCAAAAACATATGCTGAAGTCCCAGTGCTTCAGAATGTTACCATATTTGGAAATAGAGTCTTTTCAGATATACTAGTTAAAAGAGCAGAATGGGTAAGCAAAGTGGAGCCTTAATCCAATATAAGATTAGTTTCTTGATCTGATAGCCATGTGAAGACAGTAGGACCAAAGAGTGTCAAGGTCTACCAACAGCTGGAAGCGTCCAGAAAGGATACTATCTCTCACCACTTTTTATACCCCTTTGACATCTCCTACCAATGTTACCCTGCTCCAACTATACATGTCAGAAAGCTCACTTGCTTGTTATTAGTATTACCTATACCTAGAACAGCATATCTTCACACTTTCCTATTTAAATGTCATTGTATAATCTTATCAGACAAGCTGTGGTGTTGCAGAAGTAACGTAATGCTCTGTGATGCTGAGACTACATGGGAAAGTCCCAGGTTTGTGTCCAGAGGTCTCCCTATACTCACTGCCTATGACATGCATGCCCATGATCCTGGTTGGGTGAGGCTGGGGAGGGATCATGGCATGAAGACCTTGCCCTGGGTGCCTTTCTCTGTCTCTCCATTTCTCACAGAAAAAAAAAAATATGAACTTAAAAAATCCTGACACTAAGGCCTTGTCTGATATCTTTATAAAATATTTCAGCAACCTTAATTCTTATCTTCCTTCATGTTTTATTTTTCTTCATAATACTTATCTCCAATCAACATACTCTACAATTTACTTATTTATTTTTTGGAAAGATTTTGCTGTAGGTAGTGTCCTCTTGCCAGAGACAGACATATAGAGAGATGGAAGGCAAGAAATAACCCCCCTATGTGTAATGGCCACATCACAATCTCTTCTCCTCCATTCTCTTCTAGGGATTTTGGAGATTTGGGGCAAACACACATACACACACACACACACACACACACACACACACCTGATGTTTTTTAAACTGCTGGATCAGGGATTCAAACTGAGATTGACTACATGGGAATTCAGTAATGTAGCCATTCCACCATCTGCTGGCTCCACATTTTACTTATTTATTGCCTGTCTTAGTCCACTAAAATGTATACTTCATCAAAGCAAATTTTAATTGGCTTCGCACCTCAGATCCTCAAAGAAGACCTAAAAGAATACCTAAGTATTTCATAGATACTTGTGAAAATTAATGATTGCAGAGAATACCACTAATCAACTTGAGGAAAAATCCGTTTTAAAGAACTTATTATATTTATTATATGCATGTGAGGAATTCCATCTGTAGAGGACATTTTACTTCATTATGTTTTGTTTGTTTGTTTGTTTGTTTTGGAGAGATTTTTGCTAAAGGGTACGTGCGCTCACCAGAAAGACAGAGAGAGACAGAGAGATAGAAAAGAGAAATCACTCCCCAGGGGGAATAGCCATGCCACAATCCCTTCTCCTCCATTCTCCTTTCGGGATCTTGGTCACGCAGGCACATGTGCCTGGCGTGAGTTTAAGCCACTGAGTCTGGGACTTGAACCACAGTCAGCTACATGAGAGTTCAGCGACATAGCCATTACACTAACTGCTGGTCCCACTTCATTATGTTTATCAAGACAGGTTTTGGAATTAAATAGTGTGAATTACTTTCTAAGTGAAATTATTATAACTGGATTTTTTAGTAACATTATAAGATTGAACTATTTTACTAAATCATAAGGGCAAATTAAAAATAGTAGCAGTATTATCAAAGTTTGCTCTCTAAAGAATTTAAACTTATTTTGCCTAAAATAATTATTAGAAATACATAACCTAGAATAATCACTAGAAATAAATATATGACTATTATCAGTGATAAATTTACTTTTTCTCATGCATTGTTTTTGTATAATTTCACTACAACCCAAACATGTAAGCAAATAAGGGCCAACGACTCATATATAAGCTATCTCCAGATTTAAAATGTGATATTTCTATTCAGCAAGCTTAATATTCCTGGCCATAGAAGTATTAAATAATAATATCTGATTACCAGCAACTTTATATTCTTATGAAATGTCTTCAAAATGTTGAGTTTTCATGCAGAGTAGATGTCTTTTGTATTTTACTGCCAAAATAACATGTTTCAAATAGTGAAACGGCAGGGGAATACTGACTGAGCTATTAATAAAACACACCAGCTTTTAGCTGGCAAAGCAGCCTTCTTTCCATCAAACATGTCTCAGCCTTTAATAAAGAAACTCAAGTGGTGTAGGTGAAAAATTACTTTTCTCACCCGGTCATCTGTCTGTCATGTATTATTCAGGTCACCAATGTTTGTCCTGAACTGTATCATTCTGTAGTTGTGTCAGGTATGAGATATGTTCAGTGTAATTCCATCAGACTTCGTGAAGTTGATTAGAACAGATCACCTTTCGGCATGGGCACAAGTTATCTCAGCAGATTGAGTGAAAAAGACTTATTTATCTTTGCCTTATAATAAAGAAAGAGATGAGCAAATTTATCCATTAACTTGAAAAGAGTCACATATTTGGTGTGAAAACAAACTATAGACAGTAATTCTATTGAAAATACTATGGTACATGGATGTTCTTCAGGGAGGAAAAAAGCTTATATTAGAAACTACATTTAATAACATGAAATATTTAACCAAAGCACACAGATTTTATTACAGTCCTTAAAATGGTAAATGTCTCTTCTGCAACAAAAGGATAGACTGTATTAAAATATAATATATCTTTCTTGGACTATTTTCCTAGCATCTTTTTTTGCAAAATTTGATTTTTATAGATAATAATCTTCAAAGTTTATGCAATAATTACACTATTGTATCTTAGTTAAACTGTAGAGTATTTTACCACAAAGATTCTAAAATAATTAACAACTCAAAATGGTAGTGCGAAGATTTGGATTAAGAAAAATACAAGGGCATTAAGTGTGCAGAAGCCTAAGGTCCTCTGATACGATCTCATGTTCTCAGGTTCCTCATCGGGCAAATTAGTAAATTTGGCTTAGGGATTCCCAACTTGAACTGATCATAAACTTCAAATTCACACTTGGCTGCTTGTTATACTCATGACTTTTAGACATGTTCTTAAATATGAGAATAAAATAAAGGACTATATGGTAGCATCTATCTAGCACATGGCAACATTTGCATATGTTCATACACACACACACACACACATAATATTTAAGAGTTGCTTCATCCTCAACTGACCTAAGAATGCACAAAGTAGACATCAATGTGCATTCTGTATTCACATCTTCCAGTTTTGATTTTAAAAATTCTTTAAATGACTTTTGAAAAACTATGAAGCAGTGCCACTAAAGGCAAATTACGATTTTAAGAATATTGAAAAGCAAAATTTGAATTGCTATTTAAAAAGTGAAGTTTCCTATTGTGAAGTCTACTGAGGAATTACTTGATTATTCTCTTTTCTTACATCTTCTGTACAGTACCCAGTAGACTAGAAAACAGTCATTTTTTTATCCCCTAGTCTTGAATGTGTATTGAAATGAAAAGGTTTAGAAATTGTCTTAACTCTTCTCCTACATCACTGTTGTATATTCTGTTGTAGTTTTCTTTGTGTGTGTCAATCTAGCTGGGCCCTTCTCTTTCTCCTGCTCTGTTAACCTGTATATTTCCTTTCTCTGATGTCATAGCTCAAAGCAATGAGTATTTATTAAGCTTTGAGGATGTGGTTAATATTGTACTAGGCTGTAGAGAACACTTGTCAAGTATTCTTGGCTCTCTCAGAGCCAAACATGCTTTGAGCAGGTGAAGAGGAAGGCTTACCTGTGTGAAGCAAGTCGAAAACAATGCAGAGCAAGTCTAAATTACATGTTATTGCTTAAAAGAGCAAAGTAAACCTGCTAGAGAAATTTGAAAATATTTTGCTTCAAAGAGAGGATCCAAGGGTTGGTCCCATAGCATACTGGCTAATGGAGTTGGATCTCATGTGGCCAATTACACTTCATCTGGTCCTAAAATTAAAAAAAAATACACTGGACTCATGTATGTATATGTGTAAAATCTCAATGGCATGGAGAAATGAAGGAGAAAGGATTGTGATGTGACCATGCCTCTTGAGAGATGCTTTCTCCCTCTCCCTCTTTCTCTTTCTGTCTTTCTATCTTTCTCTGGTGAGTACATACACCCTCCGGTAATAAAAAGAAATGAGAGAAAGGATCCCAAAAGATAAAATCAAATTTATACCTACTTGCTTTACGTCCTAACAGCTTTTTTGGGAGGGTCGGATGGTGGCAGAGTGGTAAAATATCTAAATGTAAAAAGTAATCTCACAATTCAAATCCAGAATCCTTCCTGAGAATGCCAGGCACAGACTTGCCCATGATCCAGGGCTGTCTGTAGGCTGTGGATGGATCATGGCATTGATTCCCAGTTGGTAGTGCTGTCACTCTCTTTCTACAGTTCACAGAAAACAATAAATAAATAAAATTTTGTTGAAAAGTTTGTTTTTTAAAAATAATTTGTTTGATATTATAGGTTCTTTATGTAAATTATTACATAGAACCAGCTTATGATAGTTTGAAGCTTACTGGTTATTTAAATAGGCATTCTAGATATCCACCTGCAGAAATTTGAAACTGGATCCCTATCTCTCACCATTAACTAAAATCAACTCAAAATGGATCAAAGATCTAAACCTAAGTCTTCGAACTATAAAACTACCGTTGGAAAACACAGGGAAAACTCTTAGAGACATTTGGGTAGGCACAGACTTCTTAAAGAAGACCTCAAAAGCACAGGCAATAACCTCTAAAATAGACAAGTGAGACTACATCAGGCTTCTGTACAGCAAAAGAAACAATAATTACATGACAAGACACCCCTCAGAATGGGAGAATATATTTTCAATCTATCACTCAGAGAAGGGATTGAAAACTAGAATATATAGGGAACTCAAGCAGCTTACCTGCAAAATAAACAAACAAACAATTCAATTTAAAAATGGGCAAATGAACTGAACAGACATCTCCGAGGAAGATATACAAATGGACAAAATGTTTATGAGAAAATGAAATGCTCAACATCTCTTATCATAAGGGAAACACAAACCAAAACCACAACGATATATCCCAAACAGAATGGCTAAAATTAATAAATATAGAACAATTAGTTCTATACACATTAATATAGAACAGCAGTGAAAAAGGAACCATCCTACACTGTTGGTGGGAATGTAAATTAGTAAAGTCGCTGTGGAGAATAATGTGAAAGGTCTTCATAAACCTACAAATAGAACTACCATATGACCCAACAATTCAACTCCTGAGTATCTACCCAAAGGATAGGAAAAGCCTCAGTCAGAAAAACACTTGCACATACATGTTCATTGCAGCATTATTCACAATTGTTAAGACATAGAATCAACCTAAATGTCCAAGAGCAGATGAATAGGTTGAAATAATGTGGCACATATACACTATGGAACTACTTACTACTCAGCCATAAAAAACAATGAGACCCTGAAATTTGATACAAAGTGGATTAATATGGAAGATTTAATACTGAGTGAGGCAAACCAGACTATGAAAGAGAAGCATTGTATGTTCTCACTTAATATATTCCAAATATCTGCACTCTGTGGCAGAAGCTGAAAGATTGGATAGTATAAAAGCAGAGAGAGCAACAAAACATACTAGAAACCATATGGGAAGCGATGAGGAAATGGGGAAAGGAGGGAAGGAATTATGGGAAGAAAAGCTAAGCATTTAACAGGCAAAAAAAGAAAGTTTTATGTTTATGATAATGTATATGATGGTATCTTTGACTGGATTAATGCTGGGAAAAAAACGAAAAATAAATAAAATAATGATAAAGAAAAAAAAAACAGGCATCCAAACCACACCTAGATCTGGAATTGCCTTTAAAACTACAGAGATGGGCTCTAAACCATCTACCTTAAGGCAATCAGCATAATTTTTGTTCTTTTTAAGAATTATTTTATTTAACTTTAGCTATTTTTAAAAATTTGACAGAGAGGGACAGACTAAGAGATTTTTACTTTGACCAGAGAGAGAGAGAGAGAGAGAGAGAGCGAGCATGCAAGAGAGAAAGCAAGCCACTAACCACAGTCAGCCATGTGGGAGTCCAGCACCCTTAACCACCACACCACCTGCTGGTTCCAAGCAGGGTAATCTTACTGAAGAGCAGGCACATGAGTCGAATTTGTTTAATCACAGTGAAACTAAAATCCTTTATTATATGCTTAAGAGAAAATAAACCAATGATCTCCTCACAAACTTAAACTTAGAAACAAGCATTTTGCCTTATTGATGGTAGTATTTATCCTCCAGGTAGAGAGAAAACAGTTTGAGGATAAAGAAAACCTGGATGAGACGGAATAAGAATATTTTGGACATATTATTCCAAACCTTGCATTATTATTGGATTTTCCACACAAAACATGGTTTTAAAATCTTTCAATCCTCAATTTTTAAGATATTTTTCTTCTTATAACATGTGTGCACTCATGAGAGAGAGAGAGAGAGAGACGAGGGAAAGTGAGAAATAACCTTCTAGGGGAAATAGCCATGCCACATTGGGCATACATACATGCACACGTGCCCACCATGATTTTCAAGCCACCATTTCCAGAATTCAGCCAAGATAGACCATATGGGCGTCCAGCACCTTAACCACAATGGCACCTGCTGGTCCCTGGATATACTGTTAAATGTTGCCATAAGTGCTTTTTGAGAACAGGTTAAGCATATAATTTTCTAAATAGGGAAAAACTAAAAATAAATATATTTGTTTTTTCTCCTTAGAACATAAATCATATTGCTATGTCAAATTCTTTTAAAACTAACAATTTACCTACTTAAAAGATTTTATGAAAAAAATGTATCAGTTAAGAATACTAAAACATTCCCAAATGCTAAGATAAAGTATGGATAACACCTGAAAGCAACCACATATAAGATAATGTACATTACTATCAGTAACAAAACTTATCTATTTTAAAAATAAAAGAGAAGCACAAACAGACAGGCTGTGTTTCTGGTAAAAAGGCACGTTTTAGAGTCACCTAGAAGTGTATCTAAATGCCAGTTGCTTACTTGCTTTGTGGCTTTGGGCAAGTCATTTAACATAACTAAGCTGCAGCTTCCACATCAATAACATGTAAATGATAATAACTCCTATATTTTGGCTTTGTTGAAAACTAAATATAAATGATTAACATAGTTCTGTACATAACTGTTAAAACAAGAAATTGGATAAACCTAAATATTAAGATTTATAAACTTGATTAACAAGTCTAAACAAACATATACAACATAGCACCTGTCACAAATGCAGAATCTATATCCTTTCCTACAATGTGAGAAACATTTATCCAGAATAACCATAATGCAAAATCCACTGAATTTAAAAGAATTCAGTGTATATTTAAGGATATCCTATGAGATTTGGATAATTGGATCAAGATCAATTTTAAAAAAACTTTAAAATTTCTAACTGCTTGGGAAACTAGCTATCTATTTCTAAATATTCTATTGTTTAAAGTGGTAACTATGCAGTCTGGTGGTTATGAGAGCTGGGTACCATATGGCCAACAGCATCTCAAGTCCCAGCCCTGATGTCTTGAGGAATATGCTGGATACATGTATATACGTGCCCCAAATGCCAACAAAGTGGACAGATGGAGGAGAGAGGCTTGTGGCATAAGCATACCCTATTGGGGATACTTTCTCCCTCTGCTTCTTTCACTGTCTCTCTACCTCTCTTTCACAATAAAAAATATTAAAATAAAAAATGGAAAATGTTTGATTAAGTACAATTAAAACTAGTAAGATGGAAGTAAAATTGTGCTTTGAGTTCATATATAATTTACATGCTCATATTAGAGGAAAAAAACAGCCAGAAAAGAATTATGTATCTATCATGCAGTTAACTAAAAAATGCAAACAAATTAATCCCAAAATGTGAGGGAAGAAATATTTAAGATAAAAGCAGAAGAATATGTCATATCTATTGGTTAAAGAAACAGCATCATAAAATAGCAACTCTCCTGCAACTTAATATATATGACAAAATGCCAATTCAAAAGCTATCTTGTGGAAATTAAGCATATTTTAAAATTTGTAAAAAAATGCAAAGGATGCAGTATAGCTTAAAATAGGAAGTATAAGGCCTGCTGAGTGGCACAGTGGTGATGCATTCCTCTAGGAAAACTAGATGTGTATGAAAGATCATGAGTTTGATTCCTCAGTAGACCTGTACATGCTGGGCACACATGCCCGTGATCCTGGCTGACTGGGGAGGCTATGGGGGAAGCATGGAATGAGGCTCCTCAGAGAGTGCTCGTCTTTTTCTGTCTGTTAAAAACTCATGAAGTAAACAAACGAATTTTCTTTTCTAAGGTTTTTACCATAGGGTGTGTGTGTACAAGCTAGAGAAAGAGATAGAGAATGAGAGAGAGACCCAAAGATACAGAGAGAGGAAAAGTGAGAAATCAGCCCCTAAGGAGGATGGCCATACTTCAATCCCTTCTCCTGCAGTTTTCTCTCAGGATCTTGGGCAATTACACGCATGTGCCCAATGTGATTTTTAAGCTTCAGAGTCAGGGACTCAAATCGCAGTGGATCCTGTAGGAATCCAGTGCCTTAACCGCCACACTATCTACTGACCCCAGTAAATGAATAAACCTCAAAAAAAGAAGTGTATTTAAAGATTTACTCTATCAGACAGCAATACTCATTAAAACAATTCACTTAAAAATTACAATGTGTTATTAGCATAAGGAACAATACCAGGTGAATGGAATATAATATTATTCAAGTTACAATGCCAGGTATATATAAACACTTTATTTGATAAATGGCGAAACTACAATGTTGTAAAAAAAGGAAGGTCCTGAATAATGGTAGTGATTCAACTATCCATCTGGATATTTAACTTATGCCACATATTCAATTCCAAATCACCTTTAGTTTAACCGTTATATGTAAAGACACCAAAATGAAAGTTCTAGAAGACAATATTTTATAGAAGATCATGATCTTCTCCAAGGTACATTATAGCCAGATTGACCAAAACCACAGACAAAGACAAGATACTAAGATTGGCAAAAGAGAAACGTCAAGTTACCTACAAAGGATATCCCATCAGGCTGATAGCACATCTCTCATCAGAAACAATACAAGTGAGGAAAGAATGGGAAAACATGCTCAAAGTGTTAAGAGAAAAGCAATTTCAACCAAGAGTACTCTACCCAGCAACATTAACCTTCATATGGGAAGAAAAGACAAGAACATTCTCAGATAAACAAAACCTGAAAGAATTTACCGACACCAGACCAGTTCTTCAAGATGTTCTGCAGGGAGTGCTATACCAGGAAAATTAAATACAGTCAGCTATGAAAATGTATATCCCAGAATTTACCTGAGAAAAGTGAACCACAACAGGAGATAGATTAAGTACATGAGACTGAACAGGTGAAATAGAATTTTATGACTTTTGACTAGAACATTGCTGATTTTCTTCTAGGCTTTATTTTCCGGTTTTAAGGACTTTTGTCTTGTCTTGAGCTGCCGATAGGTTCATGAACTTACTATTTGAACAGAATCCCAACATGTTTTCTGGCTATAAGTTTTAAGCATAGTTCCTTAGCATTTCTATGATTTATTAAAGCTAAAACTGCTTTTCTTGAAATTAAAAAATATAGTAAAAAATACATAATTAATGCTCTATAGCAACAGCTAGGTGTTACCTTATAGTACACTTGTTCTACTCAGAGTTTCATGACTAAAGTCAGACACGTATTCATAGATATGTACATATCAGCTGAACTTGCTATTGAAAGTATTTAGATTATTTAAGAAATGTTATGAATCAATAAAATGTGGGAAGAAAAAGGAATGGGAAACAACTGTGGACACCTGAAATACTGTGGGAGGAGGGTGGGAAATGGCAGAAGGTGAGAAATAGGGGGAATATATATATATACACACATATATATATATTTATATTTCATATATATATTTATGTATATATATGAAACTAGAAATGAAAATTATTGATGATAACATATATGATTAAGCCGCTATGCACTATATTCTGGATGAAAAATCACATTTTGTATGCTGCGACAATGCTCAGTGAATGAATGTAAATTAATTAATTAAAAACAAAAAAATTTAAAAAAGAAAAAAATGAAGATTATGTTTGTGACTTTCAGATTAAAAAATTATTTTAAGGAGGACAATTTAAGTTATTGAATGTGATTGTTAGATGAGAAATACCATTAGTTAGAATATTAGGAGCCGTAAAACAAAATATTTTATTTTATTTATTTATTTATTTATTTTTTTGGAGAGGTTTTTGCTATAGGGCGCATGCACTCTCTAGAAAGACAGAGAGAGACAGAGAGACAGAAAGCAAGAAATTATCCCTGGGGTGTGGGGGGGATGGCCATGCCTCAATCTCCTCTCTGGATCTTGGGCACACAGGCACATGTTAAAGCTTCTCTTCATCAAAAGGCAACATTAGGAAGTGAAAAGGAGGGCCAGCAGGAGGCGTGGTGGCTAGATGCTGAATTCCACATAGCCAACCAACTCTGCTGTTTAAGTTTCCAACCTAGTGGCCTGAAAATCATGCTGAGTGTATGTGTGCATGTCCAAAACACTGACAGGAGAATGAAATGGATTGTGGCGTGGCCACACGCTCTAAGGGATGATGTCTCACTTTCTTTCTCTCGTTTTCCAGTGAGCACATGCACCTTATAGAAAAAGAAGACTTAAAAAAATAAGAATAATAATGATAAAGTGAAAAGGCATTCCACAATGATAAAAGTTAGAAGATATATATTGGCAATAACTTATGCACTTAAAATATATAAAAAGTGTAAACCAATATTAAAAGAGCAGAAACTTCGTTGGAATAAGTGGGCTAAAGTATAAAATGCATTTTGTAAAGGGAACATCCAAATGGCTAATAAAGTAGAATTCAATCTCAGTAGAATTTACTAAACATATATTACAATCACAATGGGAGACCACTATAAATCTACGAGCATGAGAATAACTGAAAAGATGCACAATACCAAGTGTTGACTAAGATGTAGGATAATGGGAACTCTTCTTCAGAAAAACAGTCTTCTCAAGACTGGAAAACAATTTGGTCTTATCTACTGAAGTTCTTAGGAAATCCATTTTCTTGAGAATTATTTGGAATAATCTTGTGTCTCTTTAACCATGCAGATAAATTAGTGTTTTCTCTGAGATTACATATACACAAATATATACATATACATTATATTACCTTTCCAATAAATATAAACAAGTGTAGTCTAGAGAAATTCATTCTATAGCCATGTTTGAAAACAAACAAAAAACAAAAACAAACAAACAAAGGTAACTACAGAAAAAGAGTAGAGTAACTACAAAAAGATTAGTGACTCAGCATCTTCCATTTTCTTCTAATGAATGTGAGCAACTGCTTACCTTTTTTTTTTAAAGAATTATTTTATTTAACTTTATTGGTTTATTTTCATTTGAGCAGAGAAGGACAGAGAGAGAAGAAGAGAGAGAGAGAGAGAGAGAGAGAGAGAGAGAGAGAAAGTCACCAGGTCCAGGACTTGAACCACTGTTGGCCATGTGAGAGTCCAACACCCTTAACCACCATGCCACCAGCCAGCCCCATCAACTGCTTAACTTTTACCAGTGAAAAGGCTTGCTTTCATGACTCCTTGTCCTGGACAAATATTAACAAAAGCAACAGCTGCATTGGTCTTGTATTTTGTTGTCTTTTTTTTATATTTATTTTTTTCCATGATAGGTACAGAAACATATAAAGAGAGAAACAGAGACAAACATCCTATAAAGGGTTTTCACATTGTGATCCACCCCAGTCTCATGTGGCTTTGATCCTGGGTATGTGTGCCTGGCATGCTTAGGAAGTTACTGGGACAGAAACCCAGTACCTTTCCTAAGTGGGTCAAGTTGTGCAACTCCTACATCATTGCTTGGCTGTAGCAATGTTGTTTTCTGACAACATTCAATCTAGAACTGGCCTCAGCTCCTTTCATGTTGACTTCACTATTTCAACTCTTGTAAGCCTTATCCAAATCCCTTTGTCAAGATATACCACCATTTCTTTAGACTGTTTTTTCCTTTGCTGTAAGTTATATAAATTACCTTGTAAACTATAAGTGTGCTTCTAGTGGTGTGTCATTGGTGATCTTTAACAAGCCATAGCATGGATTCATTCAGTAATCTATCAACTGTGTTTTCAAAGTATTTAAATATCAGTTTTAGCTCTAACTTTAATTGTTCCAACATTTTTATTTTGGAAAAAATTCAAATCTATATACAAATTTAAAAACATTTAATTCACACCTATATTCTTGTTACCTGGATTCAATTCTTAGTACTGTACTTTATTTACAATATTAACTAGGCACTACTACATCCTCATCCACCTAATCACATTTGCTATATTAAGTAATTTTTCAGTTTTTAAAATCCTTTATTATTTTGTCCCTTTTTTAAAGAATTTTTGAGAGTATACTTTTATATCTCTTTCCATACCTTTTTTCATCATTGCAAGATACAACTTTCTTTAATCATGTATTTCGTATAGGAGTACCATAAGGCTGCATTCTAAGTATTGTGTTTTCTGTTTTCCATAATCTCTCTCTGATTTCATTTTTACTCTTAGTTTTAATCAGCATATATAATAAAACAACCCTCAAGTTTATTTATCCCCTATTTTCTAATTTCTAGAACTATAAAAACAGTTTACTGGAACCAGCAGTTGGCATATGTTGCTGGGCTCCCTCATAGTCGATTGCAGTTTGAATCCCAGACCCAGTAGCTTAAACTCATGCCGGGCATGTGTACGCGTGTGCCCAAGATCCTGAGAGGATAATGGAGGAGAAGGGATCATGGTGTGACCATTCCCCCTGGGGGTTGTGATTTCTCGCTTTCTGTCTCTCTGTCTTTGTCTTTCGGGCGAGTGCACACTCCCTGTAGCAAAAATAAAAACAAAAACAAAAACAAAAACAAAACCCTCTCCAAAACAAACAAACAAAAACCAGCTTACTGCCTTAAATGATCTCTGAGAAGCATCAAAGACATCTCAGACTCAATAAGTGTAAAACCAAACCCTTGACCTTCACCACTAAATGCTGATCTTTTGCCATTGTTTTGTATCACAGGAACTGGCACCATCATGAGTTTGCGAGTTTGCTTAGAAAAGCATAAAATCTGTCATTTTGACATCTTTCCTAGTGATTCCTCATATATAATACTGAGAGATTTCCCTCATCCTCTATTCTCTAAAATGAAGAAAGAATATACTTAAAGATTAAAAATAAAGAAAGTCTAATTATTTCACATGCTTTTGCTTGGTCAAAAGTCTTTAATGTCTTTCTATAGTCTCCATAATAAAGATTCTTTTCCTTCCACATTGTTAAAGTTTATTTAATTCATGAGAGAGAGAAAGAAGAACAGGAGTCCCCTGACAAGGCCTTGGCACGCTGTGACCTAGCCTTACAGCCAACAAGAATCATGGCTGTGCCCTCAGGTGCATCTGAAATGTTTAGGTTGACTCAGGATTTAAACTCTCAGCCTTCACATTTGGCTCCAGTATTTTGCAGCAGTACCCTACCACCTGCACCAGTGCACCTAGGCTGAAATGATTCTCCTTAACAGACTGTAAAGCTCTAATCTCCCTTCTCATGTTGAACCTCTCTCTTGTGTCCCATTCTCTGCATATTGACTTCTTTAGGTCCCTTTATGTCCCATGCTTTCTTCTATCTTTGCACACTTCACCTCTTTATTAACCTTCTTCCTACTAATTTTTAATATCCCATGTCAACTACTATTTCCAGACTAGCTATGTCTGTAACAAATTGCCTTATTTTATGCTTTTGACATGCTTTCAAGGTACTTGTATGCGCTCGAGCTCTATATCACTTATCACAATTAAATTTTATATCAGGAAGGAATGCACTCACCTACAAGCACAAAATGAAGAAACAAAGAAAATAGGTGTTTTTCTGCTATAGTAATGAATCTGGAGCAGGACTTTTATGACCTTTCACGTTACCATCTGTAGGCTGTGGCCTTTATTCTCATCATGCTTGCTTTCTCCAAATATTACGTTTGCATTTCAGACAGAAGAAGAAGTGAGAAGCTACATGCTCGTGCCATGTTTACTTCTTTATATCAGGAAAGCAAGGTTTTCCTAGAAATCCCAATAGAACCCCCGTTAGATTTAATTGGGAGGAATTCTGTTCCGATTCTACCACTGACAGCAATGGACGCTAGCAAGTATCCAAACAGGAAGTCAGTGAACATGGCTTTGAAACAGTTATGCCATTGTCTCATAGGTTTACATTATTGTGGGTTATTTGATTCATATTTGATTCCAATAGATTGGTTTTTAAGCTCCTTTGAGGCAGAATAAAAAGTGTTTTCTGTTGATCAAGAAGGAAAGGGGACACCTAAGTAGTTTCTTGCATCCTTTCTAAAATCTCACAGTTTCAAAAAATTATTTTTCTTTCAGCTATATGAAGAGACTTGAAGCCATTTGCAGAAAAATGGAATTAAGGTATGTATTTATCCTGGTGAAGAAAAACTTTAATTCCATGCATTTTTTCATATATAATACACATTTTCCATGAATTCTTCAAAGATTCCTTGCATAAGGGGTGACAACAGGCTTCTTCAGCCCAAATTCTCAGTTGCATGAGTCTATTTCATATGTGGGTCCAACATAGCATTTTGGTTACAATCTCAGAAAAATCTATAAAGCTAATTAAATTAAAGGATGTATTGTTTTATAGCAGAAGCAGTCTCAAGTTTGATACTGAGTGATGTAGGCAAGTAACAGATCTTCAGGATGCACATATGCACATAAGTTCCTGAAAGGGCAAAATTAACTTTACTTTGCGATATGTGCATGAGAATGAAGAAAATGGGTCATACAAATAGTCCTTCAGGTCAGATATATTGTAGTAGTGCTCCAAGGGACATATGTAAGAAATCATTTTAATTACTTCCCATGACACATAGCTACACTATATGAAAACTTTCTTAAATATAATTAAAGTCAGTTTATGAACCTAACATGAAATTACTATAAATACATATAAAGGAATGGAATGCAGGAATTTAAAATACCAGTATATGAACTGATAAGAAATTACACATCACAAAATCTTTTATTTTTTAAAAAATTTTCCAAAGGGTACATATTCTTGT
Organism: Tupaia belangeri chinensis; assembly: GCF_000334495.1. NCBI lineage: Eukaryota > Metazoa > Chordata > Mammalia > Scandentia > Tupaiidae > Tupaia > Tupaia belangeri. The sequence continues at coordinate 1,203,434 of NW_006160189.1, read as the reverse complement.
GAGGGAGGGAGAGAGAAAGAGAGAGAGAGAGAGAGAGAGAGAGAGAGAGAGAGAGATGTCATCCCCCATTAGGGGATGGTCATGCTAGAATCTCCATTGTTTTCTCTTTTTGGAATTTTGAGCATGCATAAACAGGCTCAGCATGTTTTTAGGCCATAGCTTGAAAACTGTGTATCCACAGTTAAGGATCCAGCTGCCTTAACCACTGTACCATAGGCTGACCCCACAAATTTTTAAGCAAAAGTAAATTGAAGAACAGAGGTTGAAAGACTATAGTGCACAATGCATTTATATATAATAAGAAACAATGTTATGTGCTCAGTAATGCAATTTGGTAGAAAAAAAAATATTGTATAAAATTCGGGCCAGTAGGTAGTGTAGTGTTTAAAAAGCTTGGGATCTCATATGGTCAACACCACAGTTCAAATCCTGGATCTGGTGGCTTGAAAAACATACGAGGCTCATGTGCTTGCGTGGCCAAAATCCCAAGAGGAGAATGAAGGAGAAGAGATTATGGAATGACCGTACCCCCCGAAGAGTGATTTCTCTGATTTCTCAATTTCCCTCACTCTCTGATTCTGTCACTCTTCCGCAAGTGTGGGCACCCTATAGCAAAATTCCAACAATAGCAAAATAGTTTAAAATGCTAACAAATTGGACAAGATTCTAGAAACTGAATTTTGAGATACCTTGAAGTACAAAAATATTAGGTATAAAAAGTATATGCAGTCAGAAGTATATAAATATTTAAAAACTTAAAGTATATCATTGATAAGACTTTATAATGTTACACATAGTATTATTATATTTGGTCTTCATAATAACTCACATGATTGGTACTTATTTTCCCTTTTTCACAGACAGAAATGACTGAGTTTTAGAGACATTAATTACTTGCCCAAAGTAATATGGAAACAGACATTTCATTGAATCAAATTAAACATTAAAAAAGTCATTATTATAATAGTAAATGTAATATTTATTGAGAACCTACTCTGTATTTGATACTGTGATAGATACATTTGGTGAATTGACTTGTGCATTCTAAGAAAGACTTAAAAATTGTAAACTATTTTCACCAAATTAATCTTTAATATTAATTCAGAAAAAAAAAAAAAAACAACTTAGTGATTCTTAAAAGGAATAATCTTGGAAAGATATAAAAAAATCTTTAGAAGAATAAATGGCTGGGGACCAGCAGATGGCATAATGATTACATGGCTAGACTCCCACATAGTTGACTACGGTTTAAGTACTGGACCCAGTGCTTAAAACTCATGCCAAGCGCATGTGTGTGCATGCCCAAAATCCCGAGAGGAGAATGGAGGAGAAGGGATTGCGGTGTGGCCATCCCCCCTGGGTGGTGAATTCTTGCTTTCTGTCTCTCAGTCTCTCTCAGTTTCTCTGGTGAGCGCACACACCTTATAGCAAAAATATCTCTCTCTCAAAAAAAAGAATAAATGACTGAAAAAAAAAACAAGACAAATTTCAATTATAAATGCAAATATTAAAAGGTATTATGATGAAAACATTATAATAAATACATAGAGTCAAATTGATAGCACCCGGGGGGGGAAATACAGAAACAGATATGGCAATTTTAATAAATCAAGAAAACAATGATTGAGTGTCCAAATTGTTTTTAAAATTTATGTATAATATATATAATTAGCATTAATAACTTAAAAGTAAATATAGTTTTTATAAATGAGCAAAGGAAGAAATAGAAATAGTAAGATCATTTCATTTTTAGGAAATTAGAAAACATTCACTTATATCATGGGTTATCAGTTATTTTCCAGTAAGATCTTGATAGTAAATATGTTAGGCTTTGAGTATGCATCACCGCTGCTTGACTACTTGACTCTGCCATTGTAATATAAAAGCAGACATTTGCAAACACAAATAGATGAGTATCTGAGTTATGATAAAACTTTAGTGAAACATAGTCTTGAGGCCAGCTAGTGGCATACTGGTTAGGGCAAGTGGGTCCCACATGGTCAAATGCACAGTTTGAATCTTGGATCCAGTGGCTTGAAATAAATCCCTGCAGATGTGTGGTTGTACCCAGAATCCTGAGAGAAGAAGGGAGGAGAAGGGTGTTTTTACACTTTCTCACTTTCTCTCTCTCTCTGTTTCTCTCAGGAGGCACATGAACCTTATAGCAAATTGAAGGGGAGAAAAAAATATTCAGACAAGATTTGACTCATAGTTTGAGAATCCCTAATTTATGCAAGTGAGAAACTACTGTTCAATTAGTAAGTCAGTAAACACAGACAAACTAAAAGAGTGAGAAATTTTATTTGCTACAGAATAGGAATAAAAAGACAACTAACTCTTCTGTGAAGTACATAGTCTCTATATTTTCATTATCTTTTGACACCAAAATCCTAAGATTTTTATCCCAAGGAAATGACCAACAATAGTCTAAATCTTATTCATTTTGTTTGTTTGTCCTTTATTTATTTTTGGATTTTGCATTTGAAAAAAATGGAAGAGAGGAAAGAACAAAGGTGAAACATGATTTTTAAAAAATGGTTTCCAAGAATGTTTATGTGCTTTGTAAGTTTCAATCCTAATATACTAACAGGAAAAAAGTGCTAAAAATTATCTCATGAGCTTAGACTAGTCTAGAAATCAGCATAGATAACTCTGATTTTTGTTTGTTAATTAAGCCGAGTCATCCTATCAGTGACTTATCACATTTTAATTTTTAGTCTATCTTGTATTAGCAAAATGGTTGACTGATTTTTTTTTTCTTGCTTTATGTATATGCAGAGAAAGCCATGGGCAGTAATAACAAAAAAATTAACTGCAGCATGTGAAATGTCATTTTTAAGACAAGATTTTCTAATTAAAGTTAGGCTTAGTTGCTAATCCGTTCACTCTGCAAAATGCATTAAACTTTTGACTTGCTAAACAGTATCCTGATGGCCTACCTGTGCTAACAGTAGACACAAAAATCTATATAAAAAGCAAGTAAAACACTGAGTGAATCCAACTTTATATATGTTGCCTCCTAATGGGCAAGGTTGTTCAAGCTCAAAAAGCCTGTTTCTTAACTTCCTTACAGAAAAATGAGAAGGACTGATCCTCTTCAGTGTACTTCTGAATTTAGAATCATCTTGGGTTAACAGGGTTACTATTTCCAGGCCAACTGTCAATCTCGGGCATCTGAAACTTCAGGCATTGAAGGTCAACGCTAGCTTGTTAAGCCTTCTTACAGTCTACGAGGGTAGCTGCTTTAGTTAGAGATCCTTCAAATCTTTCTGGTATTCTACTTTCATTTTTTTTCTTAATGTTTCTCTACATTCTTTCTTGATATCACTGCTTTATAACAGTGTGCATCGCTATCACTGTGATTAGACCTAACCTCGCCTTTCCTGATGCCAACAGATTGACCTCCAAATTGCAAAGGGAGATCTAGAAAATAACCCCTTTCAAAGACTCCATCCTATTGTTGCCCTGAATTCGTTCTTAAGCTGAAAGTCACAATAAAAGGTCAAAAGGAAGTATAAGGTATTACTAATGAAATGTAGGTCATATTCAACCCAAACTATATTGCTCGTGATAAAAAGGAAAGCAATGAAATGCTTCTCTTTCTACATAGGAGATGGGGAGGAGCTTTGACAAGAAATAGCAATTCGAAGAATTTCTGGAGATTTTTAATGAGGATGGTTAAACTTCAGGCACTATTCTAAAATATATAGTTCGGCCCATCTTTATCTCTAAATTATTAAGATACTTATGCTTAAATTTCAATTTTAGCATTACTAAAAGTTGTCATATGTCAGGTTTAGAATTACATTTATTCAAATGTTTGTGTAGAATTATTATACTTATTATATAGTATCTGTGGTTATAGGTATAAAGCCAGAAATATTTTTCTGATAAAAACTTGTTTCTTGATTCTCCTTTTCTGGGCCTAATGTGGTCACCTCCAAGACTTTTTCCTTACCATGCCAAGAACACATGAGTAAATTGAAGAATGACACTGCGAAGCTATGACAACCCTCTTAACCAGCCCTGGCTGACATGAATTATGAAGGTCATTTATGTGGGAGCTCTGAGGTGAGTGAGAAACCCTAATGGTTTGATATTTAGTGAAACATTTAGAAGTTTGGATGCTAGTCCATTTTATTACAGTTTTATAATTTTTTTGGGCTTATATCAAGGATTTAAATTTCTGATAAAAATGATCTATTCTAAAGTATGACTTTGATTTTTGTCTTTGCTTTTTAAAATTTAGAAGAACAATAGGGAGGCAAAGCATTAATGAGACAAAGAAATGTGGCATTTTCTGTTGAAGATTTTTTATAGTTTTATCAATTGTACTAGGGAGAAATGTCCACCTGTTGAAATATTCATTTTGTAAGCCAAATAATGTGATTTAATGCATAAAAGAAAATGAAATTAAAAAAATGTTTAAAAAGTGAATCAAAAATGAGGGTTATTTTTCATGAAAAAAATGACAGAGCTTTTAAGTAAAATTAAGTATTTATAGACTGTGCAAACTAAAACTCAAGACTATAGCTTTAATTTTGATAGTTCTTTCTCCCAGTTTTAAAAATAGCTTTAAAAAGATTTAATTTGTGTAATCAATGTCCTATTTTTGTATATACAGGATGAATAAATAATAGTAACCCACTTTAAAAATCTATGAACTATGAAAAAGTATTGATAATTAAAATTACATTTCATCACTGTTTGCCTAACAGAAAACACTAGCTGGAGTATGTCAGGTTTAGAATTACATTTATTCAAATGTTTGTGTAGAATTATTATACTTATTATATAGTATCTGTGGTTATAGGTATAAAGCCAGAAATATTTTTCTGATAAAAACTTGTTTCTTGATTCTCCTTTTCTGGGCCTAATGTGGTCACCTCCAAGACTTTTTCCTTACCATGCCAAGAACACATGAGTAAATTGAAGAATGACACTGCGAAGCTATGACAACCCTCTTAACCAGCCCTGGCTGACATGAATTATGAAGGTCATTTATGTGGGAGCTCTGAGGTGAGTGAGAAACCCTAATGGTTTGATATTTAGTGAAACATTTAGAAGTTTGGATGCTAGTCCATTTTATTACAGTTTTATAATTTTTTTGGGCTTATATCAAGGATTTAAATTTCTGATAAAAATGATCTATTCTAAAGTATGACTTTGATTTTTGTCTTTGCTTTTTAAAATTTAGAAGAACAATAGGGAGGCAAAGCATTAATGAGACAAAGAAATGTGGCATTTTCTGTTGAAGATTTTTTATAGTTTTATCAATTGTACTAGGGAGAAATGTCCACCTGTTGAAATATCCATTTTGTAAGCCAAATAATGTGATTTAATGCATAAAAGAAAATGAAATTAAAAAAATGTTTAAAAAGTGAATCAAAAATGAGGGTTATTTTTCATGAAAAAAATGACAGAGCTTTTAAGTAAAATTAAGTATTTATAGACTGTGCAAACTAAAACTCAAGACTATAGCTTTAATTTTGATAGTTCTTTCTCCCAGTTTTAAAAATAGCTTTAAAAAGATTTAATTTGTGTAATCAATGTCCTATTTTTGTATATACAGGATGAATAAATAATAGTAACCCACTTTAAAAATCTATGAACTATGAAAAAGTATTGATAATTAAAATTACATTTCATCACTGTTTGCCTAACAGAAAACACTAGCTGGAGTATACCAGAATGCAATCTTAGTTTATCAACATTATCTCCACAGTAATGTTTAAAAGTTGATTCTAAGATTATAAAAATTAAGTATAACTCTTGAATTATTTGTGTATGTGTCAGAGATTAAGTATTTTTCATGATTGTTTCTACCATATATATCAAAGAAATTGTCTCCACTACACATACTATCTCCAAGAGTGATTTTTTTGCCTAAAGATGTAATTTGTCAAAGTAATTTTATATATAAAAAGCTGAGAATAGCTAACTAGAACTTCATATGTTAACAGTCTCTATTTGATCTTGAGACAGGACAATGGCCTTGGCTAGAATAAGATAGTGAGCTATGAGGGTATATTCATTGGTAGAATTAAAGGACCAACTGAATGTAAAGGTCTAACAAAGTAGGTATAGACAAAAATGACTTATCTGGCTGAGACAATAGATATAGGATGAAGTAATTCAGTAGGATGCGCCAACTTTAGAAGAAAGATGCCAAGTTTTGTTTTACATGGGAACTTGGAAAACAAAGAGCTCATTGAAGTATAGAGATGTCCAGCATCTCAACAGACATTAGAAGTGAAGGTCAGACAAAGATAAAATTTATTCTTGAAAGAGGTTTTTTCTATAGGGCAAATGAGCTCGTCAGAGAGACAGAGAGAGACATAAAGTGATAAATCACAATGAGCCCCTGGAGGAATGGCCATGCCATAATCCCTTCTCTCCATTCTCCTCTCGGGATCTTGGGCACTCTTACTCATGTGCCCAGGGTGAATTTTAATCCTTCAGGTCCAGGAATCAAACTGTAGTTGACCACATGGAAGTGTGGCAACGTAGCCATTATGCCATCTGCTGGTGCCAATAAATGTTTAAGTCATACATTTAAGAGTTTAAAATCAGCAAATAATTATGGAGTACCTAGACTGTGTGAGTTTCTGAAGTAATCAGCATAGGTCCTTACTGAAACCAAGGAAATATACAGAAATCCTAAGAAAGATCATAAAGTGGGAAGAGAATCCTGAAGGTAGTGAAAGATGCAGATGGAGAAGTAAAGGAAGGCCTGAGTTGTCAGAAACATGCTAGTTCAGAACATAGAACTTACCTGGGTGAAAAGGTCTATGTGCTGCAGAGCGAGGCCAGAGGCAGTGTTCATCTTTACTTTGTTTAATCCTAGAATATCCTTATACTGTGAGGACAGAGCAAGGTTCTACCATATTTACATACTGCAGATCAAACACATTGAAGGCATTTCCAAAATATGAAGGAAGGGGTAAATTAGAGAGGGAAAACATCCAGATTCCGATTATTTTAAAATGTCAAATCTTAGACCCAAGTCAAATATTTTTAAGCCTCATAAGACGTTACTGGAAAAGTGGACGTGATAAGAGTTGCACTTGGCTGGTATAAACAGAAGACAGTAAAATTTTATTTCCACTATTAAATCCTTCATGATTTATTTGTGAATTGAAAAGATAAGATAAAATTTGAGCTGCTTTTATCTACCATTAATAAGGATATACAAGATGTAACAGATTTTTAGTGAGCATAAACTACTTGCTACTGCTTAAAATGATTAAAATAGATTTCTGTTTCTCCTTCAGGTCTGGGAGAGCAATTTTAGGTAGGAATAAGAAAGCATCATGAATCTTCAGGTGTTTTTTTTCCCTGAAAATGTTTTCCCTTGCCAGGTTTAGTGCTGAGGCAGGGCCTCCACCTTCACTGCTCTTCAAATGAAGCATTTCCTATGGATGAAGTTAAATTTATATGCACTTGAATGAAGTTTTCTCTATTGTCTATATGTACATTAAACTTAGTAAGATACTGAGGTAGGATGGAAAGAGGAATGTATTGGGAAACAAAGAATTGGGGTCCTATCCCTAAGATCTTTGGGAAGGAAAATTCATCCATGTTATTTTCAATTTTCCTATCTACATAAAGAAAGACCTGATTAGGACTATTCTAAATTTCCTATAAACTTTTATATTCTAGGATTCTGTAGGGGAAAAGCCAATCATTTTTCACCGCTGATGGCTTGATTTCCTTGGACCATGATTTTGTACCCACTCTGTGTTTTGGAAACGAACTTGTTTGGGAACCATAATATGCATGGACTATATTTATGCTTTTATCTGCATACTTATTCTAACTCTCTATAAAAAGTATGGTATAACTGTTCATGGTCCTTTGAAAAGGCAATGCCATTGTAAGGATTCAATCAGTTTTCTTGATATTTTTGAGATGTGTATGTATTTGTGTTTAAAAGTTTACATCTACTTCTGAATGGATCGTTAACAATAAACACAGTTCTCTGCTTCTTTGCTTACCAGATTATGGAGTGGAGAAAGGGAACGTTTGAAGACACCCAGGGGGACAGATGACTTCAATGGTCTCCTTTCCATTTTATGATTTTTGTTCCTATTATAGAAAATCATTTTTTTCTATATTTAAAAAATTCTCCTTAAAACTATTACCTGTTTTGACCTTTGAGACCATGTAGGTGCAATTAACCAAACTGTACCTTAATAACCTTAAAGTATAATGCCAGGTTATCACATCCCACTGGAAAGAATGTACGTCAGTAGAGAAAATCATAAAAAGTTTCTTAAATCAGAAACATTGTCTTCGTGCCAATTGTCTTGGTCTTCTAAAGATTAACATTAAGGGTGAGAAAATGTTTTAAGTGAGCACGCTGAACAGATTTCATTGTAATTAGTTTCTGTATTCAGATTAATTCATGGGTTCATTGTCAACTACTGAAATGCCCAGACAAGATAAGGTAATCCGTCCCTCAGGGGAAAGAATTAATTCAAAGTGTCATGGATATGAACACAGAAAAAGCACATGGAAGAAAATATTAATCATGATGGGGGAAGGGCGAGAGGGGAGGAGAGGGCTTATATTTACATTCTTTAATCCTGACCTTTTTTTTTTTTTAACCTACAGGTTTGGGAGACTATTGTTTAGTTATTATTTATTTTTAAATTATCCCATCTTTAGCCATTTTGATTAAATGTAAGTCATAATGGAAAACTAGTCTATATTCTTGTGTAGGGCATCTTATCTTTTTCCTCTTTTAATCTTGGAATATATTCATATTTTCATCTATACATTTGAGAGTCCACTTTTTTTAAAAAAAATAATCTGATCTTTAGTCATTTCGATCAAATGTAAAACACATAAGGGAAAAGTGTGTGATAAAAGTGGGAGGGGTGAGAGAGAGAGGAAAGTATTTATCTTTAATAACTGTTTTACCTTGGCACGTTCTTGCATTTTTATGTATATGTTTGGAAGATTTTTATTCTCTAAACACCATATTTTAGCCATTTGATCAAATGTAAGACATTATTTCTATGATTTGTGTTTCTATTGAGCCAGAAATAATTAAAAAGCAATTTCATCCCTTGAAGATATAGAAAGTATTTTCACAGCACATCCCTGTGGCAAAATAATATGCTCCTACCAGAGACAATTTGAGCAGTGCTTAGAAAGATGTTCATCTTCACAATCTATTATTTCTTTTCAAACAACTATCTTTTCACAACACAAATCCTGACAGCCTAATGAGTAAGAATTTTTCTTGCCCTTTATTTTTTTCCTGTGTGGTCTAAAGAACCAATGACTCCTTTGCCAAGACACACTGGATTGAGAAGTCACTGCCCATGCTTTTATTTGGATGAGTTTTTTTTTTTTTTTTAAAATGAGCTTGTTTGTTTACTATTTCTGCATCTTCTACTTGTGTTGACTTTGCAATTTGCAGCATTTGTTCTCAGCATCTCAGCATGGTTTCAGAATCTTCAGCAGAACGGTTCAGAGTTGTCTGGTACCATACAGAAATTGCTAACTCCTTTGAACAAAGCATTTGAGTCTCGAAGGGTAAAAATTGAGCTCCCATTTCGTCTTGATAACCTTGAACTCTCTTCAGTACAGGTAGAAGCACTGAAAATATTATTTAGAACAGAAGAAAATAACTGGAATATTAGAAAAATATTGTTTTCCATGGTTGATAAATACTTTTTAAAATATTTATCTCTAGTTTGTGTTTATAACCAGCATGTACTCCCTTTTAAAGGTTTGTCCACACTTGTGTTTCGAAAGGTCTAAAATGTGCTCTTCTGAATCTTCCCTACAGTCAAGTTTGCATACATGGAACTTGAGCACATTTCCTTCTTAGCCTCCAAATTTATGTTTACTTCATTGGGAATACTCCATACATAATGACCTTTGGGTCAAAGGCTTTTCTCCAAATTAAAGAAAACATGGCTTTGGCTTTTACAACTTGTTTAAGCATCTTGTTTCTGTTTTTGTTGTGTTTTGTTTTGTTTTCATCATAGGGTACATGTGCTTGCTGAAAACAGAGACAGAGGGGGGAAAGGGAGACATCATTCCCCAAGAAGGGCCACACTGCAATCTCTTTTTCATTCTCCTCTCAGGACTTTAGGCATGAACACACACCAGCCATGATTTTCAAGTTGTTGGGTCCAGGACTGGAATCTAATAAGTCATGTGGGAGCCCAGCATCTTAATCACTACACCATCTGCTGACCAAAAACTTACTTTTTCTTTTTAAGGTTATTCATCTCTTTTATGAGAAAGAGGAAAAGAAGAGACAGGTACTCTCAATAAGGTCTTCATGATGCTTCCCTCAAAGTCACAGCCAGTCAGGATCATGGCATGCCTACAGGCGTGCCCAGTAAGTTCAAGTAGACCCAACACTGGAACACAGAGCCTTCCCATTTGGCCTCTAGCCTCACAACAGCCCAGGCCACTCTGTATTGTCTCGAAGGTATTCTTTATAATCCCCTTTTCTAAACTTCTTCTCTTCATTATACTTTTTTTTTTTTTGGAGAAGTTTTCATTATAGGGCGCGTGCGCTCACCAGACAGAAAGAGAGAGACAGAGACAGAGAGACAGAAAGCGAGAAATCAACCCCCAGGAAGATGGCCACACCACAATCCCTTCTCCTCCATTCTCCTCTTGGGATCTTGGGCACGCACGCACACGTGCCGGCGTGAGTTTAAGCCACCGGGTCCAGGACGTGAACCGCAGTCGACTACGTGGGAGTCTAGTGACATAGCCATTACGCTAACTGCTGGTCCCTGTTTTATTTTTTATAGATGCTAGAGATATGAAAGTGTTTAAATAGCAGATTCTATAAGGGTTATCTCCTTTCGCATTAGATTCACAAAGTAAAATAAAACAAAATAAATTTATGTATATTATACAGATACTGTGCTATAGAATGCTTATGACCAAAATAATCAGACAATTCCTAAAAATTGCTCTAAACAGGATTTTAATGAAAGAACAAGAAAATAATTCTATATAAGGAAGTAATTAAGGAAAAAGTTTAGTAAGAATTTATTGTAAGGAACCAGCAGGTGGTGTGATGGTTAAGGTGCTGGATTTCCCTGGGGCTGACTGCAATTTGAGGCCTAGACCTGGCAGCTTGCTTGCTTTCTTTCCCTCTCTCTTTGTGTCTCTCTGATCAAGTTAAAAATAGTAGTAATAATAAATAAAATGAAATAAATAATTTCAAAAGAATTTATTATGAAATATAGAAATATACATTTTTTCACTTCAAGAGAAGCTAATTCCAAAGATTTCAAAATAAGACCACTTTTCACTTAATTCTGCACCCATAAATGCACAAACATATTTGGATAAATCCCACTATTAATTTTATCAAATACAAATGCCCTATCCACCCTTCGAATATATTAATACTATTAAATGATTGTCTTTTGTGAAAAGCAGGTTAATAATTCTATGAAGAGATTATATATCTAATTTATATATCCTATGAAGAGGTTATATATCTAGCTTAATAATATTCAGGGGCCTCTGCATGGAACATAAAACCACACTTAGAGTTTAAAATTCAGTATAAAAAAATCTTTAATTCCAATCTTGCCATGTGTATTGTTGACTTCTCCCTGCAACTTCATCTCATTTAATTTACTTAGAATTAACTTAATTACTTTGGTTTGCCCATGGAAATAAAAGCACTCTACATACTTCATGGGGGTGCCATGTAATTAACGTATTGAAATTATAGACTAAATAATACTGATTTGCTCTGAGTAACTGAAGTATTTATATAATGGTTATTTTGTCCCATATGTACGCACAAATACAATCTCAAGGGATGCATCAAGACTCATTAGTGACTGTTTAAATGCTCTCATTTGCTACCCAAAGAGAACTGTGTGAGGAACTAAGTGCCCTGGGTTGACATCTATAGCAAACATACACTGCTTCTATATTATGGAACCCTAAGCAGTGAGTCAAATCTAAATGCCTCAACTGAGTCTTGCTCATGACTTTAGTGGATTATGTTCAAACAACCCACAGTGGTGGGTAGGTGTCTTACCCTATAAAATACATACTATCAGGAAATAAGAAAAGGGGTTATTTAACAATGTAATTCTAATTAGATAAATTATGAGAGCAGTTCAAAGATAATAATACTTTACCAGCTTCATGGTCTTCTTAACATGTCTATAAATCTACAGTAGAGGTATTGGCAGATAAGATTGTATTGGTTGTGGAAAACAAAAGAAACGTCCACCTTGAGGAAGAAACCTCAGGAATGCTTTTAAGGTACAGCTTGCTCTTTAGAAAAGAAAGAGTAACACATTCTCTGCTAAATGCAACTGCTTCCATTTAAAAATAATTAGAAAGGATAGCATGAAACAATTATCGCAGCATTATTTGACACAACTGAATAACTGCATGTGCTAATGACCTCCTTGGCATTGTGGGAAAAAGAACATTGGTTTGGAGTCAGACACATTTTAGTTTTAGCCCAGAGTTTTCTCCCTTTGTGATCAATAGATAGATAAGTTTAACTTAACTGTACTATTGTCTCCTAAGCCACAAAATAGAGATGACAATATCTATCCTAAACACAGGGCTATTCTAGGAGTTGGCATGGTGTTTGAATTTTTTTTTGACATAAGCTGTGAAACATTTTTAACACATGTTAATTTTTGTTGTCATTACTAATTGAGTTGTGGAATCCTGCAATTTGACCATGCACATTCATTTGTGGACGTCCCATACATTAATTAGAACTATTCTTCAGAATATTATTTTCTTGTGTTTAGAGTTAATATATTGTAAATAAAAGCAACAACTTAGGTCATTCAGCATCAAACTTCATTTTACAAATGAGGATATTAAATACCAGGAAAGGCTACCTGATTTGCATTTGGTCACTGAGTTATTCAGTGACAAAGCAAGACTGAGATTTACATTTCTTCATTTTCAGGCCAATATTCACTTTCTGTATGTTGCCATTCAAGCCATGATTTTTTGCTTATGTTTATTACAGACTTTTGTTATCAAACCTGATAATCCTTGGCTGAGTTATCTGCAAAAAGCAGTAACAACTTAAAATACTTAAAATATGATTTAAGGAAAACTCATGTTTAAGTAGAAAGTCAATAACAGTTATAAAAGATAAAGTAAATTAAAATAAAAATTAACAATGAACAAAATTGTTACTCAAAGTCTGACTCTTTTATACTTGTAATTATATGTAATACATGTCTGTGTGTGTGTTTTATGAGGGGGCAAAGAAGCAATAGTGTTCCCTAAATTTATACTTACAAAGCTCTGACAACGGTGATTGACTTACATCTATGGTTTACAGTGTCCAAAGTGAAAACTTTTTAGTTTAGAATTGAATATCTTTATCATGTTTTCAAAGCAGATGCACTGTGAATACTTTTTACTTTTAAGAAGTGAGTATCCATGTTCTGGGGCAGGCTAGGAAATTGGATTACTGCAAAATCCAATGATATAAAGTAAGAGAGAGGTGGTCTGCCTTCAAAGTAAATTCAACAGAGTTTCCTAGTCTGATATCTGGCAGAGCCATGTGTCACTAGGTGCCCAGTTGAATGCGAGAGTCAAGAGGAGAACTAATCTTACATACATTTGCGAATTTCTTAACTAAACAAATATAAAAACACATTTTCAACTGCACAATTGAGGGTCTTTATAATGCAGGTATATATTTTGATTCATAAAATGAGGATATTATATAATAATTTTCTGACTTGACCATTGATTACTACTTTTAAGCATAACTATATTATAATAAAGCATGGGCTCAAACAGATACTTTGCAAAAGAAAATTACAATAAGTAATTTTTTGTTATCTTTTATTTCTAATCATACATACCCTATTCACTTGACTTTCCTGTTTGGGAAGTACTATTCCTCTTAATAATTCTTCTTTTTTTTCTTTTCTTTTTTTTTTTTTTTTTTTTTTGGAGAGGTTTTTGCTATAGGGCGCATGCGCTCACCAGACAGACAGAGAGAGACAGAGAGATAGAAAGCGAGAAATCACCCCCAAGAGGAGATGGCCACGCCACAATCCCTTCTCCTCCATTCTCCTCTTGGGATCTTGGGCACGCACGCACACGCACCCGGTATGAGTTTAAGCCACTGGGTCTGGGACTCGAACCACGGTCGACTATGTGGGAGTCCAGTGACATAGTCATTAAACTAACTGCGGGTCCCAAGAAGGGTACTTTTGATAGACTGGTCTCTAAGCTTCACTTTTCTCTAATGCTAGTAATGTCAGCTCAACAGAAGACTTTTACATGTCTTCTAAATATTAAGGAAAGAGACCTTGTGTGAGGCACAGGTTTTAGTGAAATAAAGTTTTAGAAAGAAGCACGTTTTTGATAAGGTTCTAAGCAGAATGTAATTTTATTCTCTCCAAAGACTTCAGTTGGAGATTCAAATAAGTGTTGATACATAGTGCATTTTCTTTTATTAACTTTTGCATGGACTGTTTATTGTTTCCTATCAGTAGGCACAGCTAATTTGCCATTGTCATACCATATTTAAATTAATATTTGGTATTGAAAGGTTGTATATGAAAAAAGAAATGGACATAAGATGAAAGACTAAAGAATAAATAATGCAATCATGAGTTTTGTTGCCATGTGTACCAACTGTTAAGTCTGTAGGAAAAAAGATATGTTTCCTAGAGAAGTTGATTTATTAGGTTCTTTCAATGAATATATCATTTTCTTTAGTTTGTCATCTTTCTTCTCTCTTTCTTCTTTCTTTTTCTTTTTTTTTCTCTCTTCTTTCTTTCTCTTTTTCTTTCTTTCTTCCTTCCTTTCTTCCTTCCTTCCTTTCTTTCTTTCTTTCTTTCTTTCTTTCTTTCTTTCTTTCTTTCTTTCTTTCTTTCTTTCTCTTTTTTTGTTTCTTTTTTTACTCTTTCTTTCCTCTCTTTCTTCTATAAGAAAGAATAGGGTATGTATGATTAGAAATAAAAGATAACAAAAAATTACTTATTGCAATTTTCTTTTTTCTTCTTTCTTTCTTAAGATTTTGTCAGAGGGCACATGCTCCTGCTGGACAGAGAAACAGAGAAAGAAGGTAAGGTAAGAAGGCACTCCTTCCCCTGCTGGGAATGGTCATGCCACAATCCCTTCTCCTCTATCCCACCTTTTAGGAATTTGGTCACACATGCACAAGCAGTGAATGTGTTTTTCAAGTCTCTGAGTCCTGGACTTGAAAACAGGATTAGTCATATCAGATCCAGCTGCCTTAGCCGTTATGCTACCAGCTGGCCCAATCATTCTCTTTATTCTCTTCATCTCTAATTAAATATCTGATTTGACAAATGTTAATAAGAAAGAGACCTATGCACAGATTATGCAAAATAAGTTATGACCCTAATGTGAGACTTATGCCAATAGAACTATTAAATTCTTGATAAAATAAAGTAGGGGATATGCATTTGAATTTTCTATTTTAAAGTTTATTTATTTAATTATATCATTGGTAAGAGAGAGAGAAGATACCTTTAACAGGATCTCTACGCCACCATCCTCCCCCAGCACTCTGCCAGTCCTGAATTACGAGTGCATCTGGCATACTCAGACTCGAACTGGCACACTTCCCATGTGGGATTGCCTCACAGATGCTGTTTAACAGCTGTATCACCTCCTGGCCCCTAAATTCTTATTGTAGTCTCCAAAATGGTCATTTATTCCTACAATGGGTCATACTTTTTAAAAGTTACAGAAACAGCATTTTGGGGATAGAACCCTCCACTTTTTTTTTTTTTTTCCTATTAAACATATAGGCTGTGTGATATTGCTTTTTTAAAAAAATAGTAAAACTTGGGACCAGCAGTTAGCATAATGGCTATGTCACTGAACTCCCATGTAGTCGACTATGATTCAAGTCCTGGACCCGGTGCTTTACCTCACGCCAGGTGCGTGTGTGTGCGTGCCCAAGATCCCTGAGAGGAGAATGGAGGAGAAGGGATTGCAGCAAGGCCATCCCCACTGGGGGGGTGATTTCTCACTTTATGTCTCTCTGTCTCTCTCTGTCATCCTGGTGAGCGCACATGCCCTATAGCAAAAAACTCTAAAAAAAAAAAATAGTAAAACTTTAGTGAGTCATACTTTAGTATTATACTTTCACTGAAAATTAGTGAAAGGATACAACTCTTTGTATGACCTTCTTCTGTTTCTTACCACTACAGACTCAGGTAAGATTTTATCACTTCATCTAAGCCCTTGCAACTAAAGTAGTCCCACCCCTCTTCATACTCTAATATTACTTCCCAATATTTTTTTTATAGCAGTTAATTGTTACTATATTGCTTGTGTACAGTCACAGCTTTAATTTATGTCTTCTCATCTTAGGTTATATGACACATCAGGGTAGAA
The DNA here is from genome assembly GCF_000334495.1 of Tupaia belangeri chinensis. Taxonomy (NCBI): domain Eukaryota; kingdom Metazoa; phylum Chordata; class Mammalia; order Scandentia; family Tupaiidae; genus Tupaia; species Tupaia belangeri. Next base: position 1,187,057 of record NW_006160189.1, on the reverse strand, counting down.
ATTTTTACTATATTATTTACTATTTTATATGACAATGTTCTGAATACTTAAGGATCAATTTCATGCTCTGTTTTGATGTTTGAAGAAAATGTATCTGTGAAGTAATATGATAGAATTTATCTTTAAATGTGATACTAACGGATGGTAATTAAAATCAAGAATTTAAAAATCTGAGTTTCTTCAGGTTGAGCATCCCTTATCTGAAATGTTTGAGATCAGGCTTCTTTTTTTTTTTTTTTTTTGGAATATGCACACACATATGATGAGACAGCTTGGAGAAAGGACACACGTCTAAACATAAAATTCATTTGCATTTCATATATTTCTTATACATATCCTTAAGGTAATTTTATATAATATTTTCCATTATTTGTGAATGAGATAAAGTTTGTGGATATTGAACCATCAGGAAACAAAAATGTCTCTATCCCAACCACTTGCGTGGACAACCCGTGGGCATCACCATACTAAGGGGCTTGAAAGGTCTCTTTTCTCTTGAAGACGCTAATTAAACTGTGTATTCTATGCTTTCATTTTGAGGTCTGTCATGAGGTTAGGTGCAGAATTCTCCACTTGTGATACCATATTGGCACTCGAAAAGTTTCAAATTTTGGAACATTTTGGATTTTGGATTTTTGCATTAGGGATGCTCAACTTATAGACATATTGCTAACGTGAATCAGATTTTAGAATGTTTATTTAAATCTTTGCTGTACTATTCTGTATGTTTAACTGAAGGAGGTATGAAAGTAATGGTGATGTACAGTCATCATTTACCTTCTTAGATCATGACAATACATGTGCTGGGTAGA
>NW_006160189.1:1163410-1185363 GCF_000334495.1 Tupaia belangeri chinensis | reverse complement strand
CTTTCCCTAAAGTAGTTAGTGTCATCCTGGCCACACACTGCCTCCACAGGCTTATTTTGTACTATTACAGGATACTAGGAAGCATATGCCAATGTGTCAGTTCAAGTGTGCTACTCTCATGGAAAAAATTGCAAAATTAATTTTGTATTAATATGCACTTTCTCAAATTCAGCCAAGATGGATTAGTTGTATATTCAAACCTTACATAATATTTCTTATTTTGAATGTCATAGTGACTAACACAGTCTCCATTTTCAAGGAACTCGGAGTAGTGGACAAGGTAGATGAATGAACTAGTCCATTAATGCCTCTGAGTATTGAGGGCCCCTGACTGAACTGCAGAGATAAACAGGTAAGTCAACAGTTCTAAGTGGAGAGCTTAACACATCTCTTTTGGAAATGGATACATCAAGACTACAACGTTTAAATTAAGAAAGAGTGAATGTGAATTACCCAAGTATCAATTCACAACATTTCAAAGTCACATACATTTTTCAAATATAAATTTTATAATATACTAGGAAAGAAACAATCATTAATAAATTTTAAAAATAAACAGCACATGCTTTTCTTATCAAAATTTAGCAAAGCTGGAGACTACTCATTAAAAAATCTCAACTAGTTAGCATACCGTTCAATAATGATTCTGTTAAAAATGAAATAATAAGGAAAAGTATGGAATATTTAAAATAGAATTATCTTTCAAAGAGTACATATCACAAATTGTGAGCCCTAGCCAGAGCAGTATTTAGATGGAAATTTATAACTTAGATATATTTGTTAAGAAATGAGAGAGCTTAACAGCAAATGAACTAAGTATGCAACTCAAGAATTTGAAAAAGAATCAGCAGAACAAAACCAAAGAAATAGATAAAATGGAAATGATAAAGATTGGAATGTACCCCTAACTACATACCTCTATAAAGTTAGGAAAAATTAGACTGAATGGAGAAAAAAGAGGTGTTTTACTTTAAAATCAGAAGCAGAACAAAAATGTATATAGTACCTGATAGGATAAGAAAGACGAACATGGAATAACAAACAAACTCCAGACCTCAGAAGCTTAAAAAAAACATTTATTTCTCACCATCACTACACTCCCATCGAGGTCAATAGAGATCTTCAACACATCATCCTTGTTTTGTGAACCAGGCTGCTGAAACGTCTACCATCTGTAATATCTCCAGCTAATGTGGCAGATAATAAGGTATGTGCTGAAGGGCAACTGGCCTTTTAAGATTTACTTCCCAAAGTCACAAAGGTTATTTCTAGTCCCATTTTGTTGGTGACAACTGGTCTTAGCCTTATTTCTTCCTTCATGGGAGTAAGGAAATATAATTTGACCCTGTCCCTTGAAAGAAGAGAATGGACTGGGGAGTTGGAGGAGGGATAGCAATCTGCCTTACTGGATACCACCACAGTATCCTCTGCATCATATAATTAAGAGGAAAGAAAGAGACTTAGGAATAACATGGCACCACTGCATGCCCCCAGCCTGTATATGCTAAAAAAAGTCTGCCTCTTGGTGAAACACCAGATCTCCTTCAACAAGGATCAATCCAAAGTTCAGAAATATGTGCTGCTAGCAAGTGTCCATCTCGACTCACCACTCAAAGATGCCATATGAACATTTATAACCATCACTAGGACTTATTTTAGGATTTCCCATATTTTTATTTATGTTTATGACAAAACTAGAGATAGAAAAAGAAGGATTTTTGTTTTGTTTTGTTTTGTTTTTTTAATGGGATTTTGCCATGATTTGATCATTTTGTCCAATCTCTCAGACAGCTAGGATTACAGGTACATGCCACCATGCACAGCCTGTTTAGATTGATCCAGAAACTGAACCTGGGCCTCCCATGTGGCTCCAGTCTTGTTTAGTGGATTCCTTCTACTTGTACCACCACGACTGGGCCTAGCATCCCCTGTGGTGAAAGAAGAGAATGGACTGGGGAGTTGGAGGAGGGATAGCAATCTGCCTTACTGGATACCACCACAGTATCCTCTGCATCATATAATTAAGAGGAAAGAAAGAGACTTAGGAATAACATGGCACCACTGCATGCCCCCAGCCTGTATATGCTAAAAAAAGTCTGCCTCTTGGTGAAACACCAGATCTCCTTCAACAAGGATCAATCCAAAGTTCAGAAATATGTGCTGCTAGCAAGTGTCCATCTCGACTCACCACTCAAAGATGCCATATGAACATTTATAACCATCACTAGGACTTATTTTAGGATTTCCCATATTTTTATTTATGTTTATGACAAAACTAGAGATAGAAAAAGAAGGATTTTTGTTTTGTTTTGTTTTGTTTTTTTAATGGGATTTTGCCATGATTTGATCATTTTGTCCAATCTCTCAGACAGCTAGGATTACAGGTACATGCCACCATGCACAGCCTGTTTAGATTGATCCAGAAACTGAACCTGGGCCTCCCATGTGGCTCCAGTCTTGTTTAGTGGATTCCTTCTACTTGTACCACCACGACTGGGCCTAGCATCCCCTGTGGTGATATTTGTGTCAGTCAGTATAAGTAGCATATAATTCCTAGATCACCATGATCCCCAAAGAAATACCTATACATATGCTTTCTGTCCCTGTTCCTCTGTGTTTACTGGACCTTTGCTCCAGATCATCTGGAATTTAATGAAATTGTCGACTCAATTACCTACATCCTTTCTCTGATTGGTCCTTTAAATTTCTTACTATCACTGGCAATTCTCACTTGCTACCTGGGTACTGGACATTTCTTTTTCTGGTGGTGGATGTTTCCTTTTTCACACCTTTGTGGACTTTGAGGAACAATGAGTATCTTGTTATTCCTCCCAAATCTTAATTTCATATATCACATTCTCCTATTTTCACTTTTTATCATTCTACTTCACTTATTTTAGTATCCTAACGCCAACCATGTTTCATTACACTGGGACCTACTACCTTGTTACTGTTTTCTGCTCCATGCATTTCCACATTTATTTTATTATCGAGCTTAAATCCCATGACGTTCATTGTATTTATTCTTTCCAATCTCCCCACCTCCTTTGTTCTTTCCCAACTTCACTGTACTCACTTGTCTAAACTACAGCCATCTTTCTGCTTCCTCCACATCTGTACTGTCACAGAGAGAGAGAAAAAAGCACACAACCAACCCTGATAGTTCTTATTCTAAATCCATAATCACTAATTTCAAAAGGGCCTTTCATGCTGCCTGGCAATCATACAATTTATCTTTAGCCCTTTTACTGTCCCACTCTCTTAGACTCCTAGGTGACTATTTAAACATATACACTCCCTCTCTCTTTTAAGTTTTTTCATCTACTTCTTCCAGAAGGGAGAGAAAGTCAACCCCAGCAGAATCCTCATCCTGCAATCCATCCTTGGTCTCAATCAGCCAAAGCATGGACACATGGGCCTGGTATGCTCAAGGAGGGCCTGGGATGCAAACTCAGTACCTTTTCTATATGGGTTGAGTTTGGCAATCTCCCGGCCCACCAATGACTATTTTATACATTGTCTTCTTTCTTTAAGCCCACAACATTATCCTGAAAGTTGCGTGAGAAATTTGAAGCAACTGGAAAGGAATTTCCATAAGCACCTGCCACCAAATATACACACCTATTTGCATCTGTGCTCACATTCTTCTTTCCTTCCTAATAAGATGGAAGGACTCAGTACATTTACCCTCCTCTTGGGCACTAATCCTATCCCTTCATTATTGAATAACAATACTTCTGTCATTTATCTCTCCTACATAATCAGTTTTCTTCTCTTTGATAACTCATTTCCATCAGCATATAAAAATGTTAGTATTTCTTCCATCTTAATAAAAAAGAACCTCCAGGATTCAGTTCACCCTCTAGGCATTTTTCCTATATTTTTTTCCCTTTATAACAAAAATTCTTAAAAAGTTGTCTTTACCCTTAACCCCACTGTCATCACACTTTTATTCCCTCCATTGCAACAAAGAGGTTATTATTAAATTATACCTTTGCTGTGTAAATTCAGTGATCAATTTTTAATACTTCCTTATTTAATCTATCAGTTTCATTTACATTGGATATATTTGATCATTCCGTCCTTGAAATAGTTTTCTCATTTGGCTTATAGCCTCATAAAGTTGTCTTTTTTGTGCCTCCCTCATTAACACCTCCATCCAATTTTCATCCACTGTTTCTGTATTCCTTCTTGACTAGTCAGGATTATAATATTCCTTGGCTTTTCCCTAGACATTTTAAAAAAGCAAACAAACAAACAAACAAAACAACAAACTCATTAAGATTTAATTCAAATATAATACACCTATTTTAAGGGTACAACTTAATTTTTAGTATAGTCACAAAGCTGTGCAATCATCACCACAGTAGATTTTAGAGCATTTAGGACACTTAGAAGATAACAAAATTATCAGCTCAGAGGTAAGCCACGTAGGGCCAGCAGATAGCAGTTAAAGCAGCTGAATCCCACCTGACAGTGCAGCTGATTCCTGACTGGGCAGTTTGGAAAACACAGTGGGTGCATGTGTGCGAAGGCTCAAAATCCTGAGAGGAGGAAGAAGGAGAGGAGATTGTAGCATGACTATTCTTGGGTAAGGAGTGATTTTTCACCTTCCCCCCTCTCTCTATCTCTGTCTTCAGCAAGTGTACAAACCTTATAGCAAAATAAATAAAGAAAGAAGTAAACTGCATATTTTTTAGCTATCTTTCTGCTAGTTTTAGCCCCAGTCATCAACACTAAGTGATTTTCTGTCTGTCTACGTTTCCCTGTTTTGTATATTTCATATGAATAGCACACGTATATGTAATATTTTATACATTGTCTTTCACTTAACATGTTTTCAAGGTTCATCAAGGTTGCAATGTATATCAGTACTTCATTCATTTTCATGGCAGAATAATATTCTGTTGTATGGATATACCACATTTCATTTATCCATTTATCAGTTGATGAACATTTGGACTGTTTCTATCTCCTGACTATTATTAGTCATTCTGCCATGTGAGATTTTTGGGCATGCGTATGTTTTCATTTCTCATGGGGATATACTTAAGTAGGATTAACTTATTTTTCTGTAAGAATGACAAGATCTTATAATGGGGAAAGTAAAGTAATTTCAAAGTAATGTTGGGACAATGGATAGCCACATGTGAAAGAATAAAATTGGTTCTTTACCTCACTCCATTCATAAAAATTAACTCAATATAGGTAACAAACCTAAATGTAAGAGTTAAAGTTATAAAACTTCTGGAAGAAAACATAGGGAAAATCTTCATGATTCTAGATTTATCAAAGAATTCTTAGATATGACACTAAAAACATGAGGAACAAGAAAAAAAAACAGAAAAATTAAAGTCCATGAAATCTAAAATCTTTGTGTCTCAAAGGATATCATTGAGAAGGTGAAAAAGAACAAACTACAGAATGGGAGAAAACATTTGTAAATCATATCAGATAAGGACACTGTATCATTGTATTGATAAAGTATGAGAAACTCTTACAACTAAATAATAAGAAGACACGATCCAATTAAAAAATGGACAAAATGAGGTCGGCAGGTGGCATGGCAGTTAAGGTGACAAGATCCCACATGGCCGACTACACAGTTCAAATCCCAGACCCTATGCCTTGAAATACACTCCGGGCACATGTTTACATGCATGACCATAATGTCAAGAGGAAAATGAAGAAGCAATTGCAGTGTTGCCATCTCCGCTGCAGGGTGATTTCTCACTTTCCCTTTCTGTCTCTCTCTCATTCTGGTGAGTGCATGTGCCCAATAGCAAAACCTATGAAAAAATTGGTAAAGTATTTGAATAAACAGTTTCCTATAGAAGATATAGAAATCGTCGATAGGCAGATGAAAGAATGTTCAACCTCACTAGTCAAACCTAACAAATGCAAATCAAAATCTCAATGAGATAGCACTTCAAATCCACTGTGACCAAAAAGTCAGATAATAACAAGTCAGGGTTATGTATGGAAGTCAGAAAGTTCACATTGCCAACAGTTATATAAATGGTGTAGCTACTTTGGCACACAGTTTGACAGTTCTTCAAATGGTTAAATTTAGTTCTCACATAGCACAGTTCTTCAAATGGTTAAATTTAGTTCTCATATTTTCTAGAAATTAATTTTACCCCTCCTCCAATTCACTGTCTCTCTCCAGCTCTTCAGTGAGCACATGTGCCCTATAGTAAAAAATCTCTCTAAAAAAATTAAATAGATAAATAAAAATAGTGTATTGTTTAGTGATGCACAGCTTACAACGCATTTTTCTAAACATTTCCTCTAGGCAATCTTCACACTAATCTGTTGCGAAGATTAAATATTATTTTTTCTATTAAAGCAAAATGAAGCCAGGAAGGTTAAATAATAGATACCAAATCATACATCAAATAATAAAGGTTGGGGAGCACCAGATGGTGTAATAATTATGTCGCTGGATTCCCTCTCAGTCGACAGAGATTTGAATCCCTGACCCAGTGGCTTTAAAATTACGATGGGCATGTATGCATGTGTGGCCAAAATCCTGACAAGAAGAAGGGGTTGTGGCATGGCCATCCCCGCTGGGGGGTGATTTCTCACTTTCTGTCTCTCTATCTCTCTGGTAAGTGCACACACTCTATAGCAAAGGTCTCCTGAAAAAATAATAAAAATAAATAAAATTAAAAGTTGAATTACCAATTCCACTTCTAATTCTTACAATTTTTCAATCAATTAATCAAGAAAAATGCTGTACGCATCCACTATATAAATCACAGTCCATGTTAATGTGTGGGGATATAGGGAAGAGACAGCCATGGCTTACAGAATATTGAATTTACAAGACACGCAGATCCTCTGTTCTTCTTCTGCACCACTCCTTTCCATACTGATTACATTGACTCACTTATATTAGAAACCTATTTTAGTTATGATTAAAAAAGAAAGTGATCTTCTTTAATAGACAAAAGATATTAAATTTTTATGAAAAGGAATATACCTCATTTCAACAATTTCATCAAATGTATCTATGAGTTGGACACTCAATTGGGTGCTGGGGAGAAAGGAATGAATGAAACAAGAACCCTTTATTAGAAACTAATAGGAAACACAGACAGAATTATTTGAGTGATAAAAGAAAATACAAGTACTTTCTTATGGGAGAGGAGAGAATTCTGAGTTTCTTGTATTGATATGCTTAGCAAAGTGTCACACTCTAATATTTCGACAGAAATTTGTGGAATTAAATGAAGTAGCAATAATTTCTGTATAAGAGAAGTCAGGAAAGATCTTCAAGGGACATGTGCAATCTAAACTAGCATCTAAAAGATAACACATTTAAGTTCCATCTCATCTATATTTAGGACTAGTAGAATAAAAGTTAACCAAAAATAATTGCTTTTTTAACTTTCTAAGTAAAACATCTCAGTTTTCTAAATTATCCATAATCCAATAAATAATACATGACTTTAATGTTATAGAAAGTGGTCATATACCTTAGAAAGTTAACTAACCGCTAACATAGTTTATGCTCAATGTCCATAAGATGTAAAATTTTATATTTTTAAACTTCTAGTTAAAGTCTCCTAGTTAAATTCAGTGATGATAAAGGCCTTTAAATACTTTTGTGTGTGTCTCAACATAGAAACAACTTTAGAATATCTACATCCAAACTTTGTAAACTAGGAAAACCCTGCTCATGAAGTTATACAGAACATTCAAATAAATTGGCCTATGATCCACAGAGTACAATGAAAAATAGAGCTAGCAATGAAGTGTTAGTAAGATCAAAGTAAACTCAACATTAAATGGACAGATTGTATCTTGTTTTTATTTCTTGTTAAATTGTGGATTATTGCAAAAGGATCAAATAATGATTGGATCTTCATTTAATTTTTGCTTTATAACAGTTCTATTTTTTTTTTTTTATTTGAGAGGTTTTTGCTACAGTGCGCATGTACTCACCAGACAGAGAGAGGCAGAGAGAAAGTGAGAAATCACTCCCCAGGGTGGATGGCCATGCCACAAACCCTTCTCCTCTGTTCTCTTCTTGGGATCTTGGGCATGCACACACACGCGCCCCGTGTGAGTTTTAAGCCACCGCATCTGGGACGCAAACCGCAGTCGACTACATGGGAGTCCAGCGACATAGCCATTACGCTAACTGCTGGTCCCTAAAACAGAACATTCTTGTATGAGTTTTCGTATGTTTATAAATAAAGTGTAATTTATCATGCAGAAAGTTTTACTTTTTCATACTTAAACACAGTTAAAATATCTGCAATTAAGTTAAAGTAAAACCAGAAAACTTGTCACTTCCTTTGGCTTATGAGGTCAAGGACCCTTACAACATGTTTAATCTCTTATATTTCCAAAATTTTTCATAGCAAACATTTTTTTGTACTGGTTCCCAAATACAGAGGATATTTAAGAATTACAGGTTTAAACATAATAGAAAGTTGATTCAAAGTAGGTCACATGCAGTTTTTCAGAAGGATTTCTGATAATAAAAAGGCCAGATTGTTTGCTGAGTTTTTGACAGTACTTAACATGAATACCATCAAACTTAAAGTGGTTTGATTTTGTTCCATTTATGACTATAGCAGAAGATTAGTTATTTTCCCCAAATTGTTTTGTCCATTTATTTGCTCAAAACTATTAAATGGAATGGGGTGATAAAATTGTTCAATTTCAACCAAATAATCTAGAGTACTTTTAGATGAAGAAGCTAAAAAATAACTTTTGGCAGAAATATCTATATACTTGTCATAAAATTGTGAGTGTTCAGAATTTGACATTCCAGAGAGGCCTTGGCATACTTAGAATGGAAAAAATAATAATCTAGGAATAAACTCACTTGTCTTCAGATCAAGGCCTTAATGGCATTTTTATTCCATCAGTAGTTTTCAAAAGTTTTATCAATAAACTTGATCAGTGACCTGAAAATCTCAGCAAAAAAACTGTTCTCTCTCATCTTTATTTCTCCCAATTATATCGCTGTTTATATTTTACTGCTTCCACCACCACTCCATATACAAATGTTTAAAATGAGGATCCTATAGCTTGTTTAGAAGACATGTAATTTTGTTTTTCAGTATTTGGTTTTAGAATTTTTAATGGTATGATTTGCCTTCTGGGTATACATTTGTCAACAGTTGAAACAAAAGATAGTCCTACCACACAAATAAAAATTTATAGTCAAAGTTAATGTACTTTATAGAATAGTACTTCTTAAAATTCCTTCCAGCACTTAACTATTTGTATTCCTACTACAATAATTTGGCTCGTATCCTTATTTTTTAAGTTCCAATCAGCTTCCTATAGCTGTAACAAACAAAACGTCTATGATCTCCATTGTAGAAGAAAACAACATTTATTTTTCTAATTTCAAACAAAACTTGAATGGTAAGTATGATAATGTATTCACGTCTATGCTGAAACTGCCACCTCTATACTATTTATTTACTTGGTTTCCAATTGATCTATAAGTTCTTTTGGGACATAGACCAGTATGTAAGTAATCTCTTTATTTCCAGTTTCTAATACAATTGTTAAGATGTGCTCATAGATGTCGGATGAATATCCCAAGTTCCTTATTATTAAACTCTAATGCCCATATGTATTCTTACAATGTCATACATGAGGGAAAAATACATGAGCAATTACTTAATCATTTCACTAGAAATTTTATCCTGTGCCAGTTGGAACTATCAGGGTTTGAGAAACTGATTGTTGAGTTTAAAGTAAAAATTGTATTCTTTCTTATCCATATGTACCTATTTATTGGACTTCTACATAATATCTAAATGAATGTACTTCCTGATTTTGAAAGAGGTGTATGGCACATACATTGAACTATCTTTTAAAAACATCCCTACCATAGTTTGAAACACTATCTCATAGTATCAATTTAGAAAGCTGCAGTATTAAAGATGGTTACCATGATTAAGCTGCAGTATTAAAGATGGTTGCCATGATTTAGCAGGTAATTTGAGATTTGATTTCAAAGCTCAAGAGGAGGAGAAATTGACTTTAAATCTCTTTGTTTAATAGCCAATATCATAGGATATATAATCTGGTCACGGTAGGAAGTTGTTCTGTAATAGATATTTCTAGACAAAATCTGTGAGCCACTCCTCAGAAGATCATCACCTTGACCACTTGATCCCCTCCACTGCATAATTGAAGAGTTTCCCCAGATACTTCAGAATCAACCTCCCTGCAATATAATAATTTTTCTACTAAGTACCTCTACTGTTAGTGTTAGTTTTAGCCCAAAGTATAATAATAGCAGAGTGGAAGAAATATTGCATATAGAAATTCAGTAGCAGTAGCTGTTATATCCATTAACAATATCTTTTTAATATGTCATGTTGAACAATATAAAATTACTATTTGTGTAATCGGAAATTTCTAATGGTTCAAGTTAATAAAAAATTATGGGTGATAATCAAAATAGCATTGTATTGGCACAAAAATAGACATGGGGACCAATGGAACAGAGTAGAGACTCAAGAAATAACAGCCCAAATATACAGCCAATTCATCTTTGACAAAGGGTACCAGTCAATCCAGTGGGAAAAGGAAAACCTCTTTAGCAAATGGTGTTGGAAAAACTGGATATCCACCTGCAGAATGATGAATCTGAACCACTATCTGTCACCATTAACAAAAAATCAACTCAAAGTGGATCAAAGCTCTAAACCTAAGACCACAAGCTATAAAACTACTGGTGGAAAACACTGGGGAAACCGGGAGACATTGGGGTAGCAAAAACTTCTTAAGTAAGACCCCCAAAGCACAGGCAATAATCTCCAAAATAGACAAATGGGATTACATCAGATTATGGAGTTTCTGCACAGCAAAGGACACTGTAATTAGTGTGAATCAACCTTCGGAATGGGAGAGAATTTTTGTTAAATGTGCCTCAGATAAGGGACTGATAACCAGAATACACAGGGGACTCAAGCAGCTTACCTGGAAGAAAATGATTAACCCAATTAAAAGATGGGAAAATAAGCTGAATAAACAATTCTCGAAGGAAGACATACAAATAGTCAAAAAAGCATATGAAAAAATGCTCAGCATCCCTCATTGTAAGGGAGGTGCAGATCAAAACCACAATTAGATACCACCTAACCCCATACAGAAGGTTAAAAAAACAAATAATGATAAGTGCTGGAGGGGATGTGGTGAAAGGGGAACACTCCTACACTGTTGGTGGGAATGTAAATTGGTCCAGCTACTGTGGAGAATGATATGGAGGTTCCTCAAAGACCTTCAAATAGAACTACTATATGATTGGGACCAGCAATTAGTGTAATTAATGGCTGAGTCACTGGACTCCCATGTAGTTGACTGCGGTTCAAGTCCCAGACCTGGTGGCTTAAACTTACTCCAGGCACATGTACATGCGTGCCCAAGATCCCAAGAAGAGAATGGAGGAGAGGGGATTGTGGCTTGGCCATTCCCAGTGGGGGGGTGATTTCTTGATTTCTGTCTCCCTGTCTCTGTCTTTCTGGCGAGCGCGGGTGCCCTATAGCAAAAACCTCCCCCCCTTCAAAAAAAATAAAACACTACTATATGATCCAGTAATTCCATTTCTGGGTATCTACCCAAAGGACAGGAGAGCACTCAGTCAGAAAAGTGCTTGCACAACTATTTTCATTGCAGCCTTATTCACTGTTACTAAGATGAATATGGAAGATTTTTTGCCGAGTGAAGCAAGTCAGGCTATGAAAGAGAGGCATTGTGTGTCTCCACTTAACATATACCTACTGTTTGCACTCTGTGGTAGAGATTTAAGGACTGGAGAACAAAAAAATATTAAAAATTGTAATGGAACTAGAGACAAAGTGGAAAAGAGCATAGGAAATTTTGGGGGAAATGGATAAGTAAGACACTTGTGGGACACAGATAAGGTTTATTATCTGCTGACAAGGATTTGTATGTTGGCCTCAATTGGGCTGGACTGAGGTGTATATCATGCTGGGTAAAGTCTCTTCACAATCTAAATGATGTATGGCGATTTAATGTATGAATAATAAAAAAAACTTTTTAAAAATTATGGTTGTGTTTTATAAAGGTTAGGAAGTATCTTTTTATTAATGGAGAATTATAAATTATGTATACTTATTTTTAAGTTCATATATTTAGTCTACCATTTGAGGACTAGTTTCAGAAGGACTCAATATTAAATTCAGTATTTCAAGTTAAAAGTTAGCTATTGTTTTCTTATCACAATAAAGTGCTAATTGAAAGACTAACATATCCACACTCTGCCTTAACTCTGCACATCCTTATCTTTCAGAATAAATCTGCATGAGTTTCCAAGCTACCTTAAGGTTGGGATGGATGTGGAAAAACATAACTAACCAGAAATTTCAGGATGCACAGTCCAAATTTAATTAGATTAATTATGCATTTATAAATATTATGATTTTAAAGTAAAATTTCCTGTGAAGAAGTTGTTATGCAGCTAAAAGTACAATAAGTTATTCAAAGCCTCTATATAGTCATTGTTCCCAAAACCATTTAATATTGCAACATTAATTCTTAAGCTAAAGAAATTGTAGAAATAACGGACCAGGGGACCAGCAGTTAGCGTAATGGCTATGTCGCTGGACTCCCCTGTAGTCAACCGCAGTTCAAGTCCCAGACCCGGTGGCTTAAACTCATACTGGGTGCGTGTGCGTGCATATTCAAGAGCCGGAGAGGAAAATGGAGGAGAAGAGATTGTGGCGTGGCCATCCCTCCTGGGGGGTGATTTCTCGCTTTCTCTCTGTCTCTCTCTGTCTGTCTGGCGAGCGCATGCGCCCTATAGCAAAAACCTCTCCAAAAAAAAAGAAATAACGGACCAGCAGTTGGCATAATTGCTATGTCACTAGACTCCCATGAAGTCGGCCAATGTTTGAGTCCCAGACCCGGTGGCTTAAACTCATACTGGGTGCGTGTGCGTGCATATTCAAGAGCCGGAGAGGAAAATGGAGGAGAAGAGATTGTGGCGTGGCCATCCCTCCTTTCTCACTTTCTGTCTCTGTGTCTCTCTCTGTCTTTCTGGTGAGCACACGCGCCCTCTAGCAAAAACTTCTCAAAAAAAAAAAAAAATTGTAGAAATAAGGGCAAGGGAACCAGCAGTTAGCGTAATGGCTATGCTGCTGGACTCCCACGTAGTCGACCATGGTTTGCGTCCCAGACCCCGTGGCTTAAAAGCCACACCGGGTGCGTGTGCGTGTGTGCCCAAGATCCCGAGAGGAGAATGAAGGAGAAGGGATTGCAGTGTGGCCATCCCCTCTGGGGGGTGATTTCTCGCTTTCTGTCTCTGTTTCTCTCTGTCTGTTTGGCGAGCACAGGTGCCCTATAGTGAAAAACCTCTCCAAAAAAAAAAAAAAGAAAAAGAAAAAAGAAATAAGGGCCAAAAGGTCTTTGAATTGAATGGGCTCTGAATTTCTGATATCACCATTTAACATTTGTCATACTCTCTGCTACTGTGAGTATAAGCAACTGCAATCTCCAGTAGGATCTGAAAATTATTCTATTGTATTGATTAGTTTATCCTATCAAAAGAGGCATGAAACTCTCATTCATATCTCTGTGGTTGATCATTAGTGATATTAACTATCAAAGTGGCACCATCCAATAGAAATACAATATAAGGCATATACACAATATTAAATTTTTCATACAAAACAGATCAAATTAATTTTTGTAATTTATTTACCATAATATTTAAAATATCACTTAAATATGCAATCAATAACTAGGATAAATTCTCAGACCATTCAAATATCTGATTTAAATAAAACTTTATTAATAACTTTAGAAATCTGATTTTCATCTAATATTCATGTGTTACAAAATGTAACTCTTCTGATTTTCTTCATTTAAAAATCTAAAATCCACCTTAGATCACCAGCCCTGGAAAAGCAGGTGGCAGGCTGGGTCTTGCTCTCAGATTCTAGTTTGTCAACTAATCTTTAAGTTGACACACTGATGAGTATAATAATGCATAAAATTTTAAAAATCTATCTTGGGTGGGACCAGCTGATAGTGCAATGTTTACATCACTGGACTCCCATAGAGTCCACTGTGGTTTGAGTCCTAGACCAGGCAGCTTAAAACTCACGCCAGGTGCATGTGTGTATGTTCCTAAAATCCTAAGAGGAGAATGGAGGAAAAGGAAGTGCACAGTGGCCATCACTTCAGGGGGTGATTTCTCACTACGTCTCTGTTTCTGTCTCTTTACTGAGCACATGCGTCCTATAGCAAAAATTTCTCTACCCCGCCCCCCACCAAAAAAAAAAATCTATCTTTTGGCCAGCAGGCTGAATAACAGTTAAAGTGCAGAGCTCTCACATGGCTGACTAAAGTTTAAGTCCTAGACGTGGCAGCTAAAAATCATACTGGGTGCATATGTGTGCATGTTCAAAATCCCAGGAGAATAGAGGAGAAAAGATTGTGGCATGGCCATCCCTCTAGGAGGTGATTTCTCACTTTCTCTCTCTCTCTCTTTCTTTCTAATCTCCAGAGACTGCATGTAACCCATGGTATAAACCTTAATAAAAAAATCTTGACTCTCTTTGTATTTTTTTTTTTTATAGAGAATTTTGCTCAAAGTCATGTGAACTCACCAGAAAGACAGAAAGCAAGAAATCACCCCCCAGGGATATGGCCATGCTACAATTCCTTCTCCTCCATTATCCTCCTGGGATTTTGGGTACACACGCATACATGCCCAGAGTGTGTTGTAAGCCACTGGGTCCAGGACTTGAACCACGTTGGACTATGTGAGAGTCCAGTAACGTAACAATTATACCATCTGCTGGTCCCGACATTCTATGTAATTTTATATAAATCAATGAAAACTGGATTATAATAAAAATCAAAACTTTAGAAAACTATAAAAATATGAGAATTATCAAAGGGCTTTTGAAAAATGAGTGTGTTAACAAATTCCACAAAATTTTGACATTATTCTGCAAAGTCACAAGTGGTTTGTGCTTGTAATTTTCTATGTTCCCTTTCTGTTATGGAATTCACTAAAATTATTGTGACATTTGGTATCTTTTTTGCACTGTGGGTTTGTGGCTTATGTTTTCATTCTCTAGGGAAAATATACTATATTTAGGTCTATTCATCATAGTCATTTGTTTTGGAAAGGTGCAAGTACACACTTGGCCTTTAATATACACATACTTTACATCAAAGGAGCTGATTTTCAAAAAACAAAAACATGTAACCTTTGTTCATGGTTATTTAATTTGTATAGCTCAGTATTGGCAATGTTCATCAGAATCAGGAAACAAGCAGAAATATTTGTGGGTAAAGATTTCAATGTTATATCTTCCAGAAGAATTAAACACTCAATCACCTTTTCATAAATCCCAAATTGTAGAAAAATTACAAATAAATATAAAAATTGTGATAATAAATGAGCCTTTTACCCACTTATTTAACTGTCTCTACCAATTCTTTCTCAAGAAAGAAGTAAAACATTAAATCATGCTTTAATTTTAATTTCGAACTTTTAGAGTCGGATTTCTTTTTAAAGACTAAACTGCTTTAAAATAGTCATTAAAACATCATTTTTCTTTTTCCCAACTATTTCTAAGGTTTATCAGAATCTAATAAAACCCTATAGATTAATTAGTCATGACCTAAAGTCATAATTTAAAATATTGGAATATTATGTTAATGTATTATTACATCAAAAACACATTTTACTGAAGTCTAAATGAAATGGATTGTGCTCTATTATTAGAACTTTGAAATAATATCTTCAAAGTCAATGCACAATTTGCCATTTTAAAATACCTTAAATGTCATTTTATCTTTTTCTCGGGAAATTGAACATATGATTCATTTCTGCCTACTTTATGCTATGCAGCAATTCACCTTTGCTTCACATTTGTATTGTGAAGAAATGTTAAATAGTTCTTCTTCTTTGTTTATTTTCATTATATTTTGACTGTATTTTGTGCTTAGAATTCATCTTTTCTTGTACAGCTGTACAAGTTGTTGTCCTAAGACACATATTTTGGAGCACAATTTTATATTTTCAAACTTATCCCACACACTCCTTGACTCGTCTATGATCCTTTATGTGCACAGTCACCAAAAAAATTAAAGTTCCCGTTGTTATTTTTTTCTTTTCTTAAGTCATAACTAACAGGTTAAAGAAGAGATGGATAGGTCTGAACATTTGTTTGTAAAAATGGGGTGCTGCTTGAGTGATTATATTGCCAAAATCAGTGGACATTAGAATTTGTGGCAGGAGGAAGTACCACAAATGTTACGTGTAGTATGATTGAGATTAAAAAAAAATTACGGTTTCAGTGTTCTTTCTTTCTTTTCTTTTTTTTTTTTTGGTGTCTTTCTATTGAGTTACTTTATGATCAACAGTGCAGCTACATAAAAGGAAATATTAGCTTACTTTAAATAAAGAAAAAGTTTTAATTCTCAAGTAGGATAAAATAGTCTATGGAAAGTGAATCCTTTAATAAAAATGAGAAAAAAATGATATATTACAGCTACTTTATATGAAGGCTGTCAGAGAGCCACAAAGCGAGAAGAACCAAAGGAGCACAATTCTTAGGGAGTTATGAGCAGGTAAACTTTCATAGTTAACTAAGGGTCTGTAAAAAACCCAGAGGGAATTTGCCAGTTCTGGGTACGGACTAGTCAGAGACTATATAGGAGCCACTATAGAGGAGAAACCAAAAGAGCTTAAAGTGATAATACAGGGCTGGAAGGGGAGACTGGAGACTCAAGGAACTGTATACTCATTGCAGTTCTCAAGTATTCTAAAATCTGAAGAGTTAGGAGACCAAAGGAGTAAATTGAACAAAAGCAAAGTACATTTACCTCTTTCTCTTAGGGCTGAGGGATAAGGTCACGCTGGATGTTATTGAAAGGCCATGAAGACCATATCCTAGGAGCTAGGCAAAACAGAAGTTATCTGAGTGGTATCAAAATTGGAGTCCAGATTTGCGTCAGTTCAATCCATGTTTTGCTTGAAGAGTGCGACCCATACCTTTCCTCCATAGCAGAGGAGACGGCAAACTCATTCTGGTAAAAGTTAAGTCACCTTTAGCCACTAAAAATTTTAATACAAATTATCCATAGTTAAATTCATTTGTGTGAAACATTTATAACAAACCAGTCTATTGGGCTGATAATCAAGGGCGTAAAATAGATAGTGTAAGCATACCATTGGGTATTCCAGATGTCGAAGCCAAAACTAAATCACTTTAAATTATCATATGTTTGGTCAAAAATCTAGAGAAAAAGATAGAAAAAAGTAGGTGAAAAATGGAGAATTATAAGAGAAAATAGAAATATATATTTAAAAAGCAATTGGATATTTTTGAACTAAAAATCAATTTCTAAATTTCAAATGAATTGGTTGGTTTTACTTGCAGGTTAGACATAAGAGAAAACAGAATTAGTGAACTACAGGACATACTATAGTTCATATATACACACACACAGAATTTTATATCCAAAATATTCCTTCTAAATTTATATGAGATACTGAATGACAGTATTACAAATAAGTCCACATGAAGACAAACTGAAAAGAGAAAAGGAAAAACTGAAAAAAAATCAAGAAACTTTTTTGAAGAGAAAGAAACAGTACCACATGAAAACATGATAAAGTGAGAAAAATATCACACAGTGACATTTTATAGGCAGAAAAAAGCAACAAGCACAAAATATGTAATCAAATGTGTGTAGAATCTTCAGCTGAACTGGCGTGAAGTGTATTCATGCTGAAAAAACTCATTTTGCAAGCTAAGTGATGTATGGTGATTGAATACATAAAAGAAATTAAGATAAAATAAAATATATTAAAAAAATAAAAACAGTTAATAGATGAATGAATGCATGTAAATGAATGCATGATTATTCTATAAGAAGGTAAAAAGGATAAAAATTAATATGAAACAGCAAAGTTAAAAAGTTGTAAGAGAGTTAGTATAAATACAACTATATAATTCATTCATTCATTCATCACAAATGAGTTAAATCAAGTAAAAGAAATTGTTCTGGATGTAAAAAAAAAATCTATCTAGATGTCAGTTATATGACACATCTTAGCTAAAGGTCTGAAAATGCTAAGTGGAAAAATATACCAGGCAAAAGGTAATCAAAAGAAAACTACACAGGTATTAATATAATAAAGTCTACACTGGTAGACTTTAAATCAAGAAGCAATACCAGAGATAAAGAGAAATATTTCAAAATTTTAAGCTTATAAATGTAGTAGAAAATGATTATATTCATAAATCTGCATACACTTATTAATGTAAGTTTGAAGTATATGCTCAATAATACATTTCAATGTGTTAAAGAAAAATTGACATAGCTCAAAAAAGTAATAAGCAATTTCAACAACAATTGTGAAAGTTTAACACACATTTTGATACAAAAATAGAACAAACAGACAAAAAAATGAGTAAAAACAGACTATATCTGAGCAACTCAAAGAATATACCCAGCATATGTTACATAAGCAAAATAAAATATTCAAAAATATCAGAATTTACATCTATTTCAAAGTGCACGTGGAATATTTACCCAAATACATGTGGTCCTGGGCCCCCCCCAAAAAAAAACCTGAAAAAATGTCAAAAAATTGATTTGGTTCAAATGGTGTCTTTGCCATTCTAGCAGGAATTCTACCCATTTCCTGGTAGATGGGCTGTTTCTTAACAATCTTTGTTAGTATGAACTTCCCCCCCAACATTTATATACTTGGTAGGCAATTTTAAATAAAAGTTTTGGAAGAAGGATTAAGAAACTTAACACAAGTTTATGAGTCTATTCTGTACTTTTGATTTATTTGTATTTCTATTATATGCATTTATCTTTCAGAAACAAAATAGGAGAAATAGAAAATATTGCAAGTCATAGCATCTTGTTAGCCAGAAAGAAGCATTATGTCTTAGCTAGATCTGAGAAAAATTTATTTCTAAGATGCCTATTATTTATCAAATAAAATTCTTCTCTCACTTTTTAAACTGAAAATAGAAAAAAATATAGTTATTTTATTTATTTGACACAGGTTTTAATGTAAAATGGAAATAGGTATCAAAGAAAGATTTCTGAAATTATAACAAAGTAAAAATAAACTCAATGATTTATGACAACTTGGAGAAATTTTCCTGAAGTACAGCTAACTTCACATTTATTTTTAGACTACAGAGGATAACTTTACAGTAAATTTCTTTTTTAAAATTTCATTAAGAGTTTTGGTTTCTATTATTTCATCTCAATTATCTTGATACTATAGGTCATTAAGAGGGCATATTATATATCCCTTTCAGTTTATCATCTTCTATTCCTGATTGTTATCATTGTGCTCCCCTCAAAAGCTTTAAGAAAAGATAGCTCTAGAATCTCAACATATAGTATTGGAGAAGATTGAAACTCAAAGCTATATTCAGACAGAATAAAACCATGAAACAAATAATGTTATGATCAGGCTCCTTTTTTTTTTGATGCCTTCCATTATTTTCTTCTAACTAATATGTATTACTTTTGCGTTAAAAACAACAAAAAGCTATTAATCCAGTCAAATTGAACCTCAAAATTGTTTTCTTCCTTTTGTTTTTATAATTCCAAAAGTTTTATGTGATTTTATATAGTCTATAAATTTAATAGGGGTTTTCATAGATTGATGCAAACTTTTTCATCGAAATGTAATACATTCTATTAATAATTGGAAAACATTTGGCCAAATCATAGTTTTAGAAAACAGAAATGGGCCAGCCAGTGATAGTAGTTGAAACAACTGAATGCCACATGGCCGACTTCATGGATGAAGTTCCAGACCCAGCGTCTTGGAGAAAAGAAACGTACCAGGTACCTGTGGGTGCCCCAAATCGTAAGAGAAGAATGGAGAAGGGATTGGGGTATGACAATTACCCCTGGGGTTGGGGGAGGGTGCTTCTCACTTTCCCTCTCCTCCATGTCTATGTCTCTCCTGCAAGTACACACACCCTATACTAAATTGAAATAAATAAGTAAATAAATAAAGTAAAATAAATTAAATAAAGCAGAATCTTTTTAAAATACAGTATTCATTTACAGTCTGCCTTTCATGGAGATTTTATTTCCTTGTTGTTTAATGAATTAAGTGATTCTGTAGTCATCCTTTCTTATGATACCATTGTTTTAAATTTCATTTTCTACAGATGGAATTTTCAAAGTTTAACATCACAAAAGGAAAATAGTCTCTGCAATGACTTTCTCATGTTATATAACAAAGAGTGGAGTACGTGCCACAATCTATCTGATTTCTAAGTGACCATGACAATAGTGGTTATTTGCTTCCTCCAGGCACTATTGATGTTTTTTCTTGTTCCAAAAGGCAAGGTTTTCCTTAGAATTCTGTACAACGCAGCAGATCTCTCACTTAAGCAGAACCACATGGTAAGTAATTCAGAATTTTAAAAATAGCACTTTTATCATTGTCTATGGAGGAAAGCAACAAGTCCTTTTCTTTCTTGATTCATGGTCATTGCTAGTTTGTTTCTTTGGGGATCAGTGAGCTCTGGAGATCATCTGACTGAACCTCATAGCTCTACTGCAGCCTAAGAGAGCAAATTGTAGAGGAGACTATAAGAAAAGTCAGTTATTGGGCATCTAGTTAAAGATATTGTCTAGCCTGTCTTTAATAAAACTGTGAGTGAATGTGTAAGTTTTGTCCAGTGAAAAATCAACAATATTTACATATATCATTTCCACAGTTCTGCAACCAGCAGATGGCATAACGGTTACTCCAGTGGACTCCCATAGAGTCGACCATAGAGTTCTGGACTTCATGGCTTAAGACTCACACTGGGTTCGTGTGCGTGCCTGTCCCAAATTCTGAGAGGAGAATAGGGAAGAAGGGATTGTGGTGTGGTCACCCCCAAAAGGGTGATTTCTTGCTTTATGTCTCTCTGGTGAGCTCTATAGCAAAAATCTCTTAGGAAAAAAAATAAAAAATAAAATCCAAAGTTCTACTCTAAATGGGAAATGTGTACTTCCCCTGTCTACTCTCCTTTTTTTTTTTTTTTTTTTGCTGATAGGAATGGGCAGCTTGGTGGAAAAATAGAAGTAGTTTTGTTCCAGGAAATAGATGTTCAGGTGGGTAGAGAAATAAGACAAATGCTGTCTGGCTTCAAAGAGCAAGAAGACGTAGACTCAAACATTGGTCTTAAAAATCTCAAGCAGTGCAGCCAGCCCATGATGTGGTGGTTAAGGCAGCTGGATTCCACATGGCCACTGTGTGGTTAAGTCCCAGACCCAGCAGCTAGAGAATCATCCCAAGGCATGTGGAAATGGAGGAGGAAAGATTGCAGCATGGTCATTCTCCATGGGGAGTGATTTCTCACTTTGCCTCTCTTTTTGTCTTTCCCCGGTTAGTACATTTACTCTCTGGCAAAATTAAAGAACAAACAACCAAAATACGCAGTGAACTACTAGACACAATTCTGAAGTTTTCTGAGTTTCAGTCTTCTCAGTTATTATTATTATTTTGAAAATCAAATGAGATTATTATTATTGCAAGGATTCTTATATTGTGCGAATTAAATGAGAAAATGTGTGCAAGCTACCTAGGACAGCTAGAAAAATGTTATTTCTCTTCACTATTCTTTCCTATATAACTTCAAGTTCATGTTCTATATGGTTTCTTCCTAATAACTTTTCAGTTTTCATGTGACGCATGTTAAGTATGTAATTATAAAAGTGCAGTTTCTTCTACCTAGTTTGTTGTCAATTCCATCTCTTGTATTATCTTTCACATTGTAGTATTTATGTCAATAAGATAATACTAATCATGTAAACATATATAAACACACATACATATGTACACATATACATAAAAGTTTAATATCACAAAAGGATGTTAAGCACATATACATAAATATATATATATATATGTGTGTGTGTGTGTATATATATATATATATATATAT
>NW_006160189.1:1160523-1162878 GCF_000334495.1 Tupaia belangeri chinensis | reverse complement strand
TTTAATATCACAAAAAGATGTTAAGCACATATACATATATATATATATATATGTGTGTGTGTGTATATATATATATATATATATTCTATCTCACATAGCTCTACTTAATATATTCAGCATGTGGATTTTAGTTATAACAAGTGTTTCAATGTCGTCTGTTAATTTTAATATCACTATCAGTTTTGAATTCAATATCATTGCTTTTTTCCCTAATATTAAGGCATATATTCTTCCTTCTTTATAGAACTAGTGGGTTTTAATTAGATGCCAGATGGATTTAATCTAGCAGAATGCTAGATATTTTTGTATTTATATAAATATTTTTTAGTTGCTTTCTTGGATATGGTTAAGTTCAAAATAGTTTGATCATTTTAAGTTTTGTTTTTAAGATGTGGTATCCAAGCAATGCCCACTTAGTCTAGGGATAATTATTCCTAATCTCACTAGGAGAGACCTGCAGTTTCTGTCCAGTGCCCCTTGAATCATGAAGTTTTCATATCTTTTGACAGAAAGACACACTGTTCTTGACTCTCTGTGAGGACTGCTTTCTGCTACTTACAATCCTTTCAGGTGGCTCCTTCTTGGGGCCTCAGGGTAGTTTGCCCAATGCTTGTGCTGATCAATACTTAGCTGAATACTTGAGGTGAGTCCTCTTCAGAGAGGCTGTTTTCTCCCTGTGCATCTCTCTCATCTTCAGTACTTTATCACATAAACACTGGACACCCAGAACGAACACAGCTCCCACTCCTCAACTCCTGAAACCTATCAGACTCATCTATGTTCCCATATTTGTGTCACAGCACGAAAAACACTCTCAAGACAAGGTGGAACCGTCCTGGGATTACCTGATGTATCACTGTCTCTTGAGGATTGCTGCTATTCGTTGTTTGATGATCAGTGTCTTGAAAACTGTTGCTTGACATACAATGTCTTTTCTGGTAGTTTTTCAGAAAATTAAATTGATTACTTGTTATTTCATCTTGATGAGAAATGAAATTCAGAAGCATTAGCTAAGTAATGTATATCAAGAACGTTCTATGCTATTCTGTATTAAACATTATCCAGATTAATCTTTAAAACTCTATTAATAAAATACTATTTATTCTTCCATGTAACAGATGAAGGAATTGAGGTTATCTGATGTCAGGTGGCATAGATAGAACTCAGACTATCTGAGCCAAAGTTTATTTATCTAACCTCTAGTTATTCTACTAACGGAATACATGTGGTCTGAAGACAGAATCAAAACACAAAAACAAACAATTGAAATACAGTGTAAAAAAATCTGTGATGTAGAAGTGTACAAAATTGTATGAGAACATAAAAAATACATACATTTTAGCTTTTTAATTGAATACATAATAATGTATTTAAAGACTAAGTGCTTTGTGGGGCTAACATGTGGCATGGAGGTAAAGCTGGATGTCACATGGCCGATGGCACAGTTTGGGATTTGGACACTTGAAAATCACACTGGGTGTATATGTATGCATGCCCAAAATGGATAGATTAGGAATGGAGGAGAAGGGATTGTGACTGGGTCATCCTCCCTGGGGGATGATTTCTCACTTTCCTTCTTTCTCTTTCTCTGTCTCTCCAGTAAGCATATACAACCTACAGCAAAAAAAATGGAAAACTAAAAAAAAAGGCTTTGTAAACACATGGTAACTAAATTTTGTATAATATTTTCACACAACCCAAAAGGCAGTTTTCCAGTTATCTGTTGCTGCACATGGACCTAATCCAAAATTTAGTGGCTTAAAGCTACATCAGTCATTTTATTATCCCCCAACCTGTGCAGCAAGGACTCAGATTGACTTGGCTGGTAATGCTTTGCCCCATGCTGCTTCAATTTGAATCACTCAGAGATACTCAGCTGAGACTATCGCCCAGTGACTGGAGCTATTCTGAGGATCCAAGGTGGTTCTCCTCACAGGCACCATGTTGCCATGACAGGAGATGACTGAGCTCTTCTGCATCCTTCTCCTTCTCCATGTGGTCTCAGAGCCTCTCTACACACTTATTCACAAACAGGAGTACTGAGTGTCTTCAAGTATGAGCATCTGAAGTAGTAAAGCAGATTTCATTTATTTATTTATTTCTTAGAGAGGTATTTGCTTTAGGGCACATTCACTTGCCAGAGAGACAGAAAGTGAGAAATCACCCCCCAGGGGGGATGGCCATATTACAATCCCTTCTCTTCCATTCTCCTCTTGGGATCTCGGGCATGCATGTACATATGCCTGGCATGGGTTTCAAGACATCAGCTCTGGGACTCAAACTGTGATCAGCTACATTGGAGTCCAGTGATGTAACCATTATGCCATCTGCTGGTCTCACAAGCAGATATATATA
>NW_006160189.1:1154135-1160502 GCF_000334495.1 Tupaia belangeri chinensis | reverse complement strand
TATAGGGCGCATGCGCTCGCCAGACAGAGAGAGACATAGAGACAGAAAGTGAGAAATCACCCCCCAGGGGTGATGGTCACGCTGCACTCCCTTCTCCTCCATTCTCCTCTCTGGATCTTGGGCATGAACGCACACTCACCCAGCGTGAGTTTTAAGCCACCGGGTCCGGAACGTGGTCGACTATGTGGGAGTCAAGTGACATAGCCATTACGCTAACTGCTGGTTCCCCAAAGCAGATATTTTTAAAGAATGCTATTTCATATTGAATTCTCTAACTGAACAATGATAAAAAACAAAAATAGCTATGCTATATTTAATATACATAAATGCCCAGGGGGCAAATAAAAGTGGTAAAAGCTAAATTCTCAAAATTGTTTGTGGTTGTAGGTGTTGATTGTAGAAATAAGTGATACAGAGGGCTACAGCTCTTAACATTAAAACATAGCTTCTGTGGGACCAACAGTTGGCGTAATGGCTATGTCACTGGACTCCCACGTAGTCGACCCTGGTTTGAGTCCCAGACCCGGCAGCTTATACTCATGCCGGGCACATGTGCATGCGTGCCCAAGATCCCAAGAGGAGAATGGAGAAGAAGGTATTGCAGCAAGGCCATCCCTCCTCGGGGGTGATTTCTCAGTTTCTAGCTCTCTGTCTCTCTCTGTCTTTCTGGTGAGCGCACGTACCCTATATCAAAAACCTCTCAAAACACACCCCCCCCCAAAAAAAACCCAAAAACAAACAAAAAAAAACATAGTTTCTAGGAGCCATTGGATGGTGTGGTGGTTAACATGCTGGTGACTTGACTATCACTCCGGGTGCATATGCAGGCCTGCTGAAAATCCTGAGAGAAGTATGGAGGAGAAGGGAATGCAGTATGGGGCTGTCCTCCCTGGCTGGTGATTTCTTACTTTCCCACTCTGTCTCTTTGCAGCAAGTGCACATGGAAAAAATAACAAAAAACAAAAACAAAGCTATTAAATAGTCTAACTTGCTAAGGAAAGTACATAACAATTTATATATATATTTAATAGGGTACATGTGCTCGCCAAAGAGAGGGAGACAGACAGAAAGTGAAAAATTATTCCCCAGGGGACTGGCTATGCCACAATCCGTTCTTCATTCTCCTCTCTGGATTTTGGACACACACACATGCACATGATGTAAGTTTTAAACTGTCAGGTCCAAGACTCAAACTGCAGTTGACTCTGTGGGAGTCTAGCCATGAAACCATTACACCATCTGCTGGTCCCAAAGCACAGTATATTTAAGGCTAACTTTGAAAATAATTTCTGAAGTCCTTAAGATAAACTTGTTGCAAAGCTTAATACTGTTAC
Organism: Tupaia belangeri chinensis; assembly: GCF_000334495.1. Lineage (NCBI taxonomy): Eukaryota > Metazoa > Chordata > Mammalia > Scandentia > Tupaiidae > Tupaia > Tupaia belangeri. Next base: position 1,159,168 of record NW_006160189.1, on the reverse strand, counting down.
TTTTATAAAAATAATATAAATACAATTAAAACATTCTTCACAGATAATGAAAGGTTCAGTTCAAAACTTTGTAAAACATATTCATACGAAACTTTCAACATAGAGGGCTAAATCCTATGGAAAATATCATGAATGAAGAAGATAACACTGAAGTTTATATACATATTTGAAACTTGAAGCAACCTGTAAATATGTTCATATAACCAATTTTGCTACCTGCTTTGAAACTCACAACTTTTAAGATGTTCTTTCTATGCTTAATTTTTAACATACGTAAGTGCAGAAATACTTACGGATTTGTTTCTTTTGCAAATCATATGAGTACTGTTTTCCTATAATAGTATTTCTTCATGTTCATAAAGTGTTGTATTAATAGATTAAGCAAATTGTGTTTGAAAATGAGGTTTTAAAGAGAATCAAACACACACACACACACACACACACACACACAATTTTCCCGCAATTGTGAATGGAAGAATATAGAAAAAGAAGGGTAACAGATATAGTTCCCCAGAGTTCTATGCTAGGGCCAATCTCATTTAGCTTCTGTATAAATGACCTTGAAATGGGAGTAAACTCAACCATACCTTGGTTTGAAAACAGTAGACAGAGCAGAGTACGGGATAAAGCTACAGGGAAATCTTAATAGAATATAGCCGTGACTGGGAATGTTACAGATGGAATTTAATGTGGTAGAGTTTCATTTTAGCATCACAAGGGAAAGTGCAAGAAGCATGGTGGAGAGAGGGCAGACTAACATACATAATTTGAAGCCAGGAATACAGGTATTTTTTAGTCCATAATAATGTCTTCGATTGCTGTGTGGTCTGTGAATGCGCACATAATTTTAGCAGTTGGAATTTAGATTCTGAGAAAATGAAGTGAACGTATAGACTCCAACTATTAAAACTTTATTCATGAATTTAAAGACTAGGAAGCATAATTGTCATGTATGTGTACAGGTGGAATTTATTTTTATCCCCTCATTTTCATCTATAAGACAGTAGTAAAAGCTCATATAATAGAATGACAGTGTAAAGTGGGGACATATATGGAATATTAAAATCTTACTTATCGGACCAGCAGATGCTGTAATGGTTATGTCGCTGGACTCCCACATGCCTAACAGTGGTTTGAGTACCAGACCTGGTGGCTTCAAATTCATGCCACGTGCGTGTATATGCATACCCAAAATCCCAGGAGGAGAACAGAGAAGGAATAGCAGCGTGATCATCCCCCCTCGGGGATGATTTCTCACTTTCTTTCTCTCTGTCTCTGTCTTTCTCTCTGTGAGTGCACGTACCCTATAGCAAAAATCTCCCTAAAAAAAATCTTACTTATAAGAGAAATTAGATGTTATTTGCAGTAATCTAAAAATCAGTGAATCATCCTCCAGTGGGCTTGCCATGGCACAATTTCTTTTCCACCCTCTTCTTGGGATTTTGGTCATGCACGTACACATGTCTGCCGTGAGTTTCAAGTCACTGAGTCTGGGATTCAAACCGCGGTTTGCCATGTACTTCATCTGCTGGTCTCATTGCTCCACAGATGGAGTAATGTGATATTCTTTTTTTTTTTTTTTTTTTTTTTTTTTAGAGAGAGACTTTTGGTATAGGATGCGAGTGCCTGCCACAGAGACAAAGACAGAAAACAAATTATCACCCCTCCACACCAGGTGGAAAGGCCATGCCGCAATCCCTTCTCCATTTTTGCACCAGGATCTGGGTGCACATGCACAAGTGCCTGGAGTGAGTTTCAAGTCACTGAGTCCAGGACTTAAGCTGTGGGAGGCCAACTGGAAGTCCAGGAACATAAACACTACACCATCTGCTGGTCTTTTAACTCAGTGTTACAGGAAAAAGGTTTTCTATGATCAAATGAAATCGAAGAATGCTAGGGTAAGAAAAAACAAATAATTTTATTTCTGCAGAACTTCTTAGATGATCAAATACAGCAATGCAGATTGACAGCTTCTAATGTGCAATCCTTCTTTGAACCTAAACATCTCACTAGATAGTTATCCTAAGGAACTCAGAGCTCTCTGTGGAAACCATTTACTTAAATGAAGGATAACAACAATAGTTCTCAATGCATGTGGTACTTACCTGCAGGTGGATTTGGGGAACCTTGGAGGGTGTTTTTGTCTTTTAGAATAACCAATATTTAGTATACTTTAAGTATATTATTCCATGGTATACTTAAATTATAGTCTTTTATGGTTGAATTAGAGCATTACATTGCTTATTTGCGGTATTATTTTGAAATCACATTATTAGGTTGTCAGGAAAGCCGTGAAGTGTTTTTCTAGGCAAAAATGAATCAAGACTTTCCAGACAACCCAATATATTCATATTATCTATAAGTTTTATCTTATGATATGTGAAAATATTTGTAATATCAAAAAATACTGAGACAAAAGGTATATTGAGTCTTAAAGTTTCAGCCACTTTTCTGATTATTACGTGAACTGGGAAACTATTTATTTGAGGTTATTGTTACTGTTTTAGGTTATTGTTACTCATAATATTTTTCACCTTTGTTGTTAAAAGTTCTCTGTACTGATGTCAGCAAGTGGCATGGTAGTTGAGGGCTCTGGACTCCTGCATGATCAACTGCGGTTCGAGTATCAGACCTGGCAGCTTGCTCTTTTTTGCTGTTGCTGTCTCTCTCTTTATCTCTCTCTCTGTGTCTCTCATCAAAATTGAAAAATATTGATAATAAATAAATAATTCTTTAAAAAGAGTTCTCTGTGCTAAAAGATGAGAGAACAAAGTGAAGACAGAATGTGCTCTGAAAAACCTCTCTCTAAAAAAAAAAATAAAATGGGACCAATAGTTGGTGTAATGGCTATGTCACTGGACTCCCATGCAGTCAACCACGGTTCGAGTCCTGGACCCGGTGATTTAAATTAATGCTAGGCACATGTGAGTATATGGCCATCCCCCTTGGGGGTTGATCTCTCGCTTTCTGTCTCTCTGTCTCTTTCTGGTAAACGCATGTGCCCTATAGCAAAAACCTCTCCAAAAAAAATAGGCTGTGCTCTGGGTTTCTGGAATGCCATTGAGGTGGTCTTTTACTTTATTGATTGTAGTACAATAAGTCTCTCTCAATTGTCAGGGACACCTTTTCCTCTGTAAATGGCTGACATCAGGAGGGAGAATTTTATGGTACTTCTTAATCTGAGCCTAGATTCTAACTTGAAGCTCAGGAACCATCACATAAAATGCTAAACTCCCTTAGCAAATGATTGAACTGTTTACTCAGGAATGCTGAGCTGTGGTGTTTCAATTAGTTCCCTGGCCATTATTTTTCAATTAGAGACATGTCAGCCTAAGCAAGGAAAAGTACTTTTTCACTTTCTTGATGAAAGGTTACTTCAGTTCTTATTCTGAACGGTAACTTCATGAACCTTGTGACTGTGACAGGGTTCTCACTGTGGTATTTGAAACTTGACTCATTTTCAGAATTTTCATTCTACTTCATGGTTTCAACTTTCTATCTAGATACCTAATTCAGTAGGAACCTGACTCTTACAGTGACCTGAACAATGATTTTGATAATTCTAAATTGGTGAATTGGTGCCAAAGTTTAAATACCTAAAGGCTTTCTATTAACATACGAATATATTGCTTTCTTTGGAAAATTAGGCTAGAAGGCTTCAGGAGCTGTACATTCTCACATGGGAATAATCAATGGGAACCAAGAAGCAGCGATCTCTTTCTAGAAGATATATTATCCATTCTCCATAGTCATCACTATTCCTAGAGTCATCCTTACACTGAGGCAAAGATTTTCTTCCATTCACTGCTATATTTGACCATTGTTCTCTTGCTACTGAAGAGGGTAATAAAGAGGCTACGTGGTTTATGAAACATCTTTCTATGTATTTAAAATTCAAGAAGTGTCTATAGCTAAAGAATACCTCTGAGATCCAGTTTTGGAGGAAACTTTTACTTGTTTATATTGCCTGTCTAATCTCTGAAATCACTTGAGTTATAACAGTTGACCTGGGGGCTTAGTTTCCACAGTCAGGATGCAGTAAATCTTCCCTGCTCTGACACCTTCATGTCATGCTATTGATTCCTTATACGTGGTGTCTTCAACGAAGCATAAACAAAATTAGTACCTACTACTTTAGTATTTGCTTTTGTTAGGGAACCAAAATTGATATGAAGTTAAGATAGATGTATAATTAAAGCTATTCTTAGGTAAGATAATGTTTTCTTAAGAAAATATGATCTTAAAATAGGGTGTCTTAAAGGACTTACAAATTTCAACCAAGAAAAGTCTAAAAAATAAGTGCTAATAGTTTGACAATAATTGAGGTGCCCCTTAATTCAAAGACTGTTGTGCTAAAATTCAAAGATTGTTTCCTTCACAAAACTCTAGACAAACTCCTCTGACACCTTTTTCAAGTTGACCCCATTCTTGGGCATGTCATCAAGCACTGAATTTTAACCAGTATTCTGTCAAGGTGATTTAACCAGCATTCCCATCCCTGGTACCTGATCAAGCTCACTATCTTGTCAAATTTCTTTTTTTAAATTTTCTTTCTTTTTTCTATTTTTTTTCTTCCTTTCATTTTTGTTTTTGTTTTTGTTTGCTATAGGGCATTTGTGCTCACCAGAGGGCGGGGGTGAGAGAAAGAGAGAGAGAGAGAAAGAGAGATCATCCTCAGAGGGCACAGTCCCTTCTCCTTTATTCTCCTCTTGGGATTTTTGGGCACACACACACACACACACCCTACGTGAGTTTCAAGCCACTAGATCCAAAACTCAAATCATGCCATTGGCCATGTGGGATCTAGTGTATTAATCTCTCCCCCAGCTGCCAGCCCACTTTGTCAAATTTCTAATCTCTAGCTGAGATAAGCTTGAGAGCAAGTGATAATGGAGCACCATGGTCTAATTTCAACAAACATCTTATTAGGTCAGTTTAGTCTCTTAAAAATTGTTCATCTACTGATCCCATCCCTGTTTCATAGTTATATTTGGAATTAAATTCAACCCTGAATTAAATTAAATTCAGTCTCT
>NW_006160189.1:1126100-1154104 GCF_000334495.1 Tupaia belangeri chinensis | reverse complement strand
TCTTTCCCTCTATTGCAATAGTTCCTGAAGAGAATCTTTCTTTTACCACTTTAATTACTGACAAGCTCTGGTTTTTCCTTGATAGTCACAGTGATTCATCATTAGATTCTTGGACCTTTGACCTAGGACTCTAAGTGTGCACCTCTGCCTTCACTCCTGATTGATCAGGGATCCATCAATGAATTTGATTTTGGAGCCAGTGCTCCAATGGCACAGCATTGAAGCAGGTATGAATAGATTCTGAACCTTCTGAAAATAATTTTTTTTCAGGTTTTGCCATAGGGTGCACACACTTCCCAGAGGGAAAAAGAAAGAGATAGTGAGAGGGTAAGTGAGTAATCACCCCCAAGGGAGAACGGCCATGTCGCAGTACCTTTTCTGTTCTCCTCCTGTGATCTCGAGCGAGCACACAGATATGCCAGGTGTAATTTTCAAACCACCATTCCAGTATTCAACCTGTAGAGGGCCATGTGAGAGTCTAACACTTTAACCACCACATCGCCTACTGGATCCTGCATGTACTCTTGAAGCTGAGTTAAAGACCCACATAAATAGAACCTCTGTTAGAGTCCTGGGCCCTATACTTATAAAAAGCTGGGATAGAATCCTGGGCAAACAGAGGCTTCATTAGAGCCCTAAGCTTCTCTGTCTTAAAGAGGCTAGTCTCTTGAACAAAGAAAGTTGGATTATAGTCCCATATTTCCCTATTCATAAGCATAAAGTTATTATTAGTTAAGAATGTAAGAGCTAGTCTCCTTCTTGAACTCCTGCTGACTAAATACTCTGCCAACTCTGTCCCCTTCTTTTCTTGTCGGCATGGACTTCATGGCCTCTTTGGGAAACTTAAGATCTCCTCAAACTGGCTCTTAGGGACTCTCCCTGCCTGTTGTATCTGCTATTCGTACCCACTTCCTTTTTTTTAAAAAAAAGAAAATTTTAATTTTAAAATTTTAAACATTTTTAAAAAGTATTACATTTTATTCATTAAATCACTTTATAGCATTACAGCATGCAAAATAGATTTTCCAGCATTAATACAATGTATATATTACTCCATTCAAAGATATCATACATGTTACCATAAGCAGATAATTTTCCATTTTGTGTCCCTTAAATTTTTGCTTCTTTCTTATTCCCCTTGATTCCCTTTTTCTCACCTCCTCCATTTCTCGCCCTCCTCCCATAGTCTCTTCTACCTTTTTATCATCTTCAATCTTTTTTCAGCTCCCTTGAATCCTTTGAATATCTCTTGTCAACCCCTTGCCCTGACACTCTTCTGTCCACTCCTACTAGACCCTTTCCCTTCCTCTTGGAGCCTATTGTCAACTTAAACTTTAGGTCACCTACTCTGACTAAAGGCTCTGGACTCGGGAGGAACTCAAGCTACTCCTTAAGGCTGAAATAGGGAAAAACAGACAAACACACGCACACACACACACACACACACACACAAATTGGAAATAGGCTAGATATTTTATTCACTCACACATGGCTTTGGAGATACCCAGATAGCTATTTAATGTCTCTCAATCTCTCACCTAACAGGTATTCTGAGAGTATATATCCAGGCAAATGAAATATTAAAATTTGATAAATATTGATTAAAAGCATTAGTCCTCAGACTGAATAGGCAACCTTAACAGGTTTCATCTGCCAAAAACATAATTATTACACACAATGTAAAGTGGAATAAAGTATTTATTACTGTGTTTACTTGAAAAATGGATAAAAAAATTTTAGAATGAAGACTATATGTTTGCATATATGTTGTGTAGGTATATATATATATTTTTTTGTAGACCTCATAGGTTCCTAGAGACCTTTCTATCTCTGGGTGGTGTTACAAAATTAAGTTCTAGAATTCTTTAAAGGGGTACTAGTCTGATTGGCTTAGAGATAAATAAATACTTATATAAACTTTTCCTAAAACATACAGAAATAAAGAAATTAACCCAAATATTTTTTAAGTACACACGACTTAGATAAATAGTTGGAAAATAAGATTTGTTTAATATCATTGATTTAATAAAAGCAGCTATGTTTTCTGAGATTTTTAGGAACCAATGTAACATAAACTTACATTTTTATTCTACTAGTTTTTGCTAGTGAAATAAGGCAATATTATATCTACTTGATTTTTAAGATTATAAAAATTATAAATTCAACAAAGAACAAATAGAGAAGTAAAGATGCAATAAAAGTAATCACTCAATATCTATTACTTCCTTTATATCAAGCACAGCAATAAAAAAAAAAGAAAATATAGGTTTTTGCTTTTGTGGTGCTTGTCTAACGTGTGCTATAAAAATAGCTAACAGAGAATTTAGTGATTTGATGATTACCTTTGTTTAATGTTGTAATGTCTGCTGAGCAACAGTTTCCAAAATCTTTTTGGTAACTTGAAATCATAGAGCTATTCTGAATTAAATTAGGTAATAGACATTCATTAACTATTTAGATTATTTACAAGATAAACTATTTAAATATCCATTACTAAGAAAAGGCTTTTGTTTATATATTTATGGCTTTCTGTTTTTGTATGGCACAGAGAGACAAAATATGTCTGCATCTATTAATAAACATTTTTTTCTGACCACATTAAAAAAAAAAAAAAAAACTGTACTGAGATTTGTTTAATATCATTGGTTTAATAAAAGCAGCTATGTTTTCTGAGATTTTTAGGAACCAATGTAACATAAACTTACATTTTTATTCTACTAGTTTTTGCTAGTGAAATAAGGCAATATTATATCTACTTGATTTTTAAGATTATAAAAATTATAAATTCAACAAAGAACAAATAGAGAAGTAAAGATGCAATAAAAGTAATCACTCAATATCTATTACTTCCTTTATATCAAGCACAGCAATAAAAAAAAAGAAAATATAGGTTTTTGCTTTTGTGGTGCTTGTCTAACGTGTGCTATAAAAATAGCTAACAGAGAATTTAGTGATTTGATGATTACCTTTGTTTAATGTTGTAATGTCTGCTGAGCAACAGTTTCCAAAATCTTTTTGGTAACTTGAAATCATAGAGCTATTCTGAATTAAATTAGGTAATAGACATTCATTAACTATTTAGATTATTTACAAGATAAACTATTTAAATATCCATTACTAAGAAAAGGCTTTTGTTTATATATTTATGGCTTCCTGTTTTTGTATGGCACAGAGAGACAAAATATGTCTGCATCTATTAATAAACATTTTTTTCTGACCACATTAAAAAAAAAAAAAACTGTACTGGGACCAGTAGATGGCATAATAGTTACATTGCTGAACGTTCACACAGCCTACCGTGGTTTGAGTCCCAGACATGGAATCCTGAGACTCACACTAGGTTCATGTGCGTTTGTGTTCAAAATCTCAAGAGCAGAATGGAAAGGAAAAGATTACAACATGGCCATACCTCTGGGGAGTGATTTCTTGCTTTCCATCTCTCTGTCTCTGTAACACTCTATAGCAAAAATCTTTTTTTTTTTTTTTTGAGAGGTTTTTGCTATAGGGTGCGTGCGCTTGCCAGAAAGACAGGGAGAGAGAGAGAGACAGAAAGCGAGAAATCACCCCCCAGGGGTGATGGCCACACCGCAATCCCTTCTTCTCCGTTCTCCTCTCGGGATCTTGGCCACGCACTCACATGTGCCTGAAGTGAGTTTAAGCCACCAGGTCCAGGACTCAAACCACGTTCAACTACATGGGAGTCCAACAACACAGCCATTACGCTAACTGCTGGTCTCTTAAAATATTTTTTTAAAAAAATTGAAGTATGAAGAAACATACTTTTAAAATAATAAGATTGGTATATTCATGAAATTTGCCAGTCTGCTACAGAATACTGGTATGTGACAAACAATTAACAATTGTTTACTTCTAGTTTTATCTGTAAAAGTTTTATTAATGGTTAAAAATTATAACTGATCTATGTAAATAAAGCTATTAAAATGAAGGAAAACAACTCTTTATAAAATGTGTTTAAGGAAAGCAAGAGATGTCATTGGTAGAGAAGGGAATAGGATATGAAAAATGTGATGTTTCTGAGTGAAAGAGACAGTAATTTTATCCTAAAATAAAATAAGATACTGGTTGTTCCAGATGAGAAATAAAAATACAGGACAAAAACTGAGTAGATACTGAAAGTTATAAAATATTTGGGGAAATGTTATGTGTGGTCAAAGCTAGTAAGACTGAATACATATATTAAGATTTTTTTAAAAAATATGCCCAATAATGTATTAACACAAATTTAGGATATGTTTTTGTCTGTTAAAATGACAATACTTTCTTGAATTATTGGGTTTTTTCTTTCTTTCTTTTGTTTTTAGAGGTTTTTGCCATAGGGTATGTGTGTTCAGAAAAAAAGAGACTAGCACAGTGATAGGGAAAGTGAGAAATCACTCCCTAAGGTGGATAGACACATGGCAGTTCTTTCTCCTCCATTCTCTTCCTGGTATCTTGGGCATGCACAGACTAGTGCCCAGTGTGATATTCAAGCCACTGGGTCCAGGACTTGAACTGCAGTCAGTCAGGTGGGAGTCTAGTGATGTAACTGCTATGTCATCTGTTGATTTCTCTTAGACTGTTCTTAGTAGATTGTAAAGAGTTTTTACTTACATTCTCAATAATCTGTCTAGAAAACTATGGTTTTTGAGTTTCAGAAGAAAAATGTCCTTTTCTTTATATCTTTGAGTATTTAAGAAAGTCAAGACTTATAGCTTTGAAAAGATAGAAAAGAGCTATTGTTTTAAGGTTTTGCTAATTTCTGGCAGTTTTACCTTTCCAAAATAAAGTTCTAAATGAAATCTTGTTCTCCAGTTGAACTTAAAATTTCCCAGAAGTCCTCTGAGAAACTTGAAGAATTTGTTTATTTACCTTGCAAAGAGAAATGTTAAATGTAATTTGACTCATCTGATAAGTTAAATTGCATGGGAAACATGGTCAAATAAGAAAAGATACTTAATCTCTCTTAGGTTATGTTTGTATGGGTTAAAATGATATTTAAAAAATTATAAAATGTTCTTAGAAATTAATCTATTTTTTAAAAATTTTTTACTCTTCTCTAAAAATCTTTGCAATCAGCTATAGGACAATATGGTTCATAATGGCATTCCTTAAATAACTTTGGGACTAAATATGGATTTCCAGAACTCAAGCAGACAAGCTGACATGTTTTTGCAACATCTAACGTAAGATCAAGTGGAATAAGAATGACTTACATGGAACAGAAGGGAAAAAAGATGACTATAGCTTCTGTTTAGAATAGTGATCATTTTTTGTTTGTTTGTTTGTTTGTTTCTTTTTGGGAGAGGTTTTTGCTATAGGGCGCGTGCGCTCGCCAGACAGACAGAGAGAGACATAGAGACAGAATGTGAGAAATCATCCCCCAGGGAAGATGGCCATGCCTCAATCCCTTCTCCTTCATTCTCTTCTTGGGATCTTGGGCACGCACGCACACGCGCCCAGCGTGAGTTTTAAGCCACTGGGTCTGGGACACGAACTGCGGTCGGTTACGTGGGAGTCCAGTGACATAGCCATTACGCCAACTGCTGGTCCCAAGTGATTGTTCTTTAATGTACTGTTTTCCAGACATAAAGAAGCCCTTTTCCTTTTCTCTTGCTCTCTGTACTTTTGACAATTTAATAGATTATACTTTTGTAAACAGAAACGTAAATATTTTTCTTTTCTCCATGTATGATCCCTCCAGAAATCAGAAATTATTATTGAATATTCTTATTTTCATAAAATATTATTTGCTTAAGTTCAATAAAGATCTGTTCTCTTCACCACAGGATACAATTGGAAACATTGATTATATTATCAAGACTTTGACTGGAATGTACTATTTGAGCATGATACATGGAATAAGATATGACTAGACAGTTTTAAGGAAACAAAGTTGACTTTATGGAGTCAATGCTCTTGGTAAAAATTGACCTGCTATCTGACTTAATCATTCCCAGACTTGCAGGTGAATAAGGGAAGTTGTTTCCAGGCAAATTCGGGAAACAGGGTCTCTTGGAGAACTCAAGAAGAAATGAATTCACCCAAATTAATAGATACTTGAATTAATTTGGGTTTTCTAGAAAAACAGAACCAAAGCTGTTCATGTATGTAGTAAGAGTCTGTGTGTGTGTGTGTGTGTGTGTATGTGTGATAGGAATTGGTTTATGCAATTATAGAGTCTAAGAAGTCCTGTGATCTGCTCTCTCCAAGCCAGAGAACCAGGAAAGTGAGCAGTTTAATGCAATCCAAGTCTATATGCCTGAGTACCAGGGGAGTTGATGTAAGTTCCAGTCTGAGTCTGAAGACCCAAGAACAAATTTATGAACCTTTGGACAAGTTACTTAATCTCTATGGTACATTTTTTTAGAACATTGTTGATTGTTTAATGTTGTGTTTTCCATATATATATATATTCCATCAGAAAAAATGTTATGTAAGTTTTAAATTTAAAAATGAAAGAAAAATGAGAAATAAAATATCCCCGAAGATTTCAGATCTAGAGAATATCAGATTCTTTTTAAAATGCTTGGTCTTCAGATAGCTGGTGGCCATTCTTATGGATCCCTGTTTGGAATATGGGAGAAAAGAATTAGTTAGGATGCCTCTGAGAACTAACTCCAAAGCATCAATAATAGTCCATAATGAATAATGAGGTACATTGAAATGTATTAAAGATGGAATCATAAAGCATGACCAATTGTCAATATCAGAGATGAGAACAGAGGGCTGGCTCCTTAGTCTGGTGGTTGAGGTAGCTGAATTCTACATGGCCACCCATGCATCTTGAGTCCTGGACTCAGTGATGCACTCCATGTCTTATTCTAAAACACACTTTGGCTGGTTTTGTTCATTTGTTTAGATGGACAATGTTTCAGATCATAATACTCCTATAACTTTAGTGATAGGAGTGATAGGGTCACACACATTGGGCCAGTCTTAGATTCTCTCTGATTATAGTCATTATTCTAAAAATTAGCAAGTAACCGACTCAGCAAAAGATTCCTTCTCTGAGATTTTCGAACTTGGTTGCTGAGGAAGATTTTTCTGATTTATTTGCTACCTGTCTGATCATAGAGCATATAGGATTTAAGCTATGTGCTCTCAGGCATTTTTTTTTTGCTTCCTTCCTCATCTGTTTGAACTAGAATAAGAGAAAATTTACTGGCATTCAGAAATTGGATATGAGAACTAGAGAGCATCTGATTCAATTCCTTCAGTGTTAGTATCCTTAAGGCTAGCTTATCCATTCTCTTACTGTGGTTTGATTCTCTGGTCCAATAAACACCCCGTTCCTATTTAAGATCATGTGAAAAGTCAACATCTATATTGGTTACCAAATATTTTGGAAAATTATCATAAAATTAATGCTAAAGCTTTTGTAGATGATAATAAATGATTGTTTTAAAAATCTGAAAATTAGAAATATAAGAAGAGGGGTGAAGATGTTAGCTTAGGGAAAATTCCCCATGTTTGTAATGATAGTGCAATGACAGATTTTAATGTCAGTGACTCTATAGAAAACCAAAGGAAATGAACAACAATAGCTGTACATTCTGGTGTTACCAAGAGAAAAAAAAATTTACTGTGTGGAAGCGAGGGATTTTTTTTTTCCAAGAGTTTAGAGATTTAAAATGCGTAAAATTTAATACTTATCACAAAAAGCCACCTACCATCATGATTTGAAAAGGGGGAAGAAAACCTTAAATTATGCACATACTTAAGATTGAAAAATGTCTTCTGAGTACATACAATGGACATTTTTCTCATGCTTATCATAATTCTATTCCTGCTCATTTGAATGCAATTTACCATCGTCATAATGTTCTGAGGGGAGCCTATAGAGATTGTGTTGTGATGTCAAATTGCTATATGAAAACAATTTTGATAAGCCCATGGACACCACATTATAATGACAAATTATAATGACAAAATGGTTTTATGTTTCCATGGAGACTAAATTATAATGTCAAATTGATGGCAAAATGAGGTCAATACAAATCTACACGGACCAGATTGTGAAGTTAAAACAATGCAAAGCAATATCGCCACAAGTCTGGGAAGGCTATGCTATGATGTCAAGATGATGGGAAAGCAATATTTAGGATAATGTCAAAACAGTAACAGAAAAATGTCAGTGGAAATCTCCCCAGAACCCCTCATGATGACAGTTCAATAGAACACTATTATTAATGCAGATTTCACCTCTGGTAAAATTAATCTAGTAAAGTAAAAAAAAATGGTAAATTTGTACATTTACGTATTCTGATTCTAAATATTGCTTTATTGTGAGTTCTTAGAAACTAAGTGCTTAGTCATGGAAGTTAGAGTGAAAAAACTAAGCTATATTACTCAGTGGTGGAAGTTATTTATTGAAGAATCTGTTTAGATGTAAATTACTTTTCTCATTTACAAAAGGATTTTGAAAGGACCCACAGGGAGACAAGCTGATTAATTCAGTTCTCTCTAGAAGGCTTCACTGGCAGACTTTTCTGTAGAAATGTCTTTGGGGCATTACTACCCCCCCCAACTTGGGTTACTTGTCACACCTTTTAATTCTTCTTTCCTAAAGATGTTAAAATATTTACAGTTACATTTTTATATTTTATAAATTATAAACCAAGTAGTTTAACATTTCCTTAAACCTGCCATTGTCAAGAACAGTATGAAGCATAATGTGATCTTCACTGATGCAGGTTATTCCCATTTGTTCTTAAATAATAAATTATATTGATGCAATTTATCTTGAATAAGTACAATAAATATTTTAACCTAATGCTAATGCCAATCAGGTAGAATATTAAATGCAAATGAAGTAGATTACATTTATCATGTTTTCTCAACCCCAATGGTTTTTTTCTCCCCTCCTTGATAATTCTGACTTGTGGTACAAACAAGAGACAATATCCTCCTGAGTCATAAAACCATTCTGGCTCCTCCAAAAGTAATACTTGATACAATTTAGGAAAACAAACGGTACTTTGCTGTATTGTATGAGTTTGTGTTATCTGTCCAAGAGTGAGTCATTCCAAATTTGTGAATTTATTCTATGAGATAAGGCCACACTAAGTATTCAAACTCTTTTAACCCTGTTGACTAAATTAACTGGATATTTGCTTTACTTTCAACAAACATATTTTAGTTGGATATTATGTGTCAGATAATATGCTAGCTAAATGCAAGGATGTAGTTTTAGAAATATGTTTTACAAGGTTTATGAGTTGATTTTAACTGCTCTGGGTAAATTGATCCATTTGCTTAGAAGGGCAGTATCTTAGTTCTTCAAGTTCCAGCTTCTTTTTCTTTTCTTTCTTCTTTATTTTCTGTTTCTTTTTAAGGGAATCAATAAAATGGTATGAAAGGAGAGTTTCTTGAAAATTCTTGTTAAAATAGACAACGTAGTATAAGACCCATTTAGGGAAAACAACCTGTGGTAGGCAGGTAGATCGTAATGAGCATGTGGCCCTAACAGAATAGCAGAAGGACACCTTTCACATCAATCACAATGTATTAGGAGTTACAACCAAACCCTCCATAAAATGCCTCCTTTCTACCCAGCTCCTGGTGCCAGGAAGACGAGGCAAATATCGTTTTTTATTTCTTGGTACCTGAGGAAGACACATAGGGATGATTGTAAATTTTCCTCTTATCATTCCTCATAAATACAAAAAGACCCAACCAGACATTTTGGTCAACATCCTGATTCCCACTGGGGCAATAAACTAATTGGGCAGTTCATCTTAATAAGGATGCTTCTATCTTCATGGCTCACACTGGGCATGCACAGTTAGGTGATAAAATTCCTCAATTTTTTTTACCTGTGAGAGAGATGCAAAAGTGCAGGAAGAAGTCCAGGAATTCAACAAAGGACATAGATAGTGTGACAGACCTCCCACTGTTAAATATTCATTATCATCTCTGGTAATAAAAAATAACACCTAAACCAGTGCCAAACACAGCAGTTGCTACCTAGCAACCTGCCTGCCCAACCAAAAGTCTTTTGAGTGTACTTTTTTCTAAAATCTTTCTTTCCTATTAAATTTTCTTTTCTACCTACTTTTATTGTGTTCGTGTCTTTATTTTGCACCTAGGGACATGTCTCTAGTTGTAGTGATCTGGACCTAAAGAACCAAGGATTTTACACAACACAGCTCAACATTTTCCCATCCTATGACATAAATCCAGCGATTACTTTAAGAAATAGCACATCATTTTTAGTCATTCTTGAGGGAATAAAAAGCTAGGGACAAAATATGCCCAAGTTTAATTTGAACTATAACTGGTTCAAGTTAAATATATTATGGGAAGAAGAAAAGGAGGATGAAGAGAAGGGGAAGAAGGAGAAGAGGAGAGGGAAGAAGAAGCAGGAGGAAAAGAAAGAGAAGAAAGAGAGGCAGGGTGAGAGAAAGGAGAAGTTGAAGGCGAGGAAGGAGGAGGGAAAAAAGGAGGGGAAGAAGGAGAAGAAAAGAAAGAGGAAAGTAGAGGAGGAATCCCATTTTTTACTGCAGACCTTCAGTGGAATCGCAGTTCTATTATTGCGTGAAGTACGTTAAACAAATCAGTTACTTCCTTTGGAATCTCAGTTTTCATTATAAATCATAAATGTAAACCATTTCTCTACCAGGTGTGGGTCACAAGAACAGAACTGATCTCCCCGAAATTATTCTCTCTCAGAGTCTCAAGAGAATATAGATAATGTAAGAATTGTTTGATTTCGGGGGCACCTTAAGGCACATTATTAGCCTCATAAAGACCTGACAGGAGACTCTGGCAATAGATGACACACTATAGGGAGCTCTGCCCAAAGTGACAAATTGGACCATGTCAGACAGTCTACCTGCATTCAGATTTACGCTGGAGCCCTAGGTTACTCAGTAGCAGCTTCACCTCTGAAGAACTTTCATTCCCTGTATGACAACCCCCTCAAAATCTCTTTATACTCTGGTTTCAGTGAGCTTCCCAGGTTGGCAATGCAATGTGTGATTTTCCACCCATTGTTGAAAAGTAAGTGAAAAGTCCCTCTCCTCATTACTAACCTATGTGTGATTTCTCAGGCTTGAGCATAAACAGTTCCAGAAACCTTACCTGACAGGCCTCATGGGGAATAGATGCTCTCCCAAGATCAGACCGCACACAGTCAGTGCCTTGCTTTTTCTGAAGGGAGTTGCTGTCAGGACTTTGTTCCCTGTGCCTCATCATGCACTTATATTCTGGCCCCTAGCACCTTCATTCTTGTATCTCTTTACCTGAGACCATAAACCAAGGTGTTTTCAGTGCTGAGGTCTTTTTACAGGGGAAGGATGAGGGAGACCTCCAACACACTTCAGCACATCCTGACTCAGTCCCCAGTGCTTGTCCACTCCTTGTCTTTTCCAGCTTCTTTCCTTGATCCAAACCCAGAAAACTGTGGAAACCATTTGTTCAGGGCTTCTTTAACAATGAAAAGACTTTACATCTTGAGTGATCTCTTTGATCCTAACTGGGATACTATTCCACTGGGAAAATGGACTAGGAGGAATTGCTTTCTACCATTGTAGCTTCTTGCTAATACATAATCATAAATGATAAAGGCACTTTCTTGTTCCGTTTGTTGCTTCAATTGACCACTCTAATACCTGGCATCTCAGCTCTCTCTTTCTCACAGCTCAGCTGACCTTCTGCCAGCCTTGTCTGCCTAGTTCCACTGGAAGGACCAGCCAGAAATCCAGAGCCATGGTCTCTCCTGGACCCTGGCCTATGTGCATTTCCCTATAGCATGTATCTATTCACCATAACAAACTGTCTTGGGAGTGTAAGAGCTTTATTGCGTTCTGTGAGTCCTAGTGAATTACTAAGTCTGGGGTTGGTCTTGGGGACCCTCCAGAACGAGTACACATATAAAGTTAAATCATTAAAAACAGGTTTTGTTTTGTTTTGCCTTAGTATATGTACACTTGTCAAAGAGAGAAAGAGACAAAGAAAGGGAGAAGGAAAGTGAAAAATCACCCCCTCCAGGGGGATGGCCACACCACAACCTCTTCTCCTTCATTCTCCCGGGATCTTGGGCATACACACACATGATCTTCAAGTCATCGAATCCAAGACTTGAACCACGGTTGGCCACATGGGAGTCTCCTGACGTAACCTTTACGCCATCTGCTGGCCCTCCAAACACAATGTTTTTAATGTCTCCATTTTTCCAACTTGAATATAACAAAAATTTCAAAAACTTGTTAAAATTGTCAGACAATGGCACAGTGGTATACAATGGGACCCACATGGGAAAGATCTGGGGTCTGTGTCCCAGGACCTCCCTGAGTACACGAGACATATGTGCATGTGCCCGTGATACGGGCTAAGAGTGGGTCACAATGGAGAGTCCTTGTTGGGGTGATTGTCTCCTTTTTTCTCTTTCTCATAGAAAAAATAAATGAATAAAATTTTTATTTAAGTATGAAAAAGGTTATTAATTACTGTAATAGTATCTACAATATTTCTATTTCCATAAAAAAAATCAAGAAACTCTTGACAGGTGCCTTTTAGTTTTACAATCAAAAGATCAAACAGTGTAGGTGTATTTAGTTCCAGTGATAATTAAGTGTAAAAATAAAATTGTAAAATTATAGCAGAGTATTTACTTTAAAAGTGAATTTTTGTGGGGACCAGCAGATGACATAATGGATATGTTGCTGGTATCCTACTTGATGAACCATGGTTTGAGTCTCGGACCCAGTGGCTTAAAACTCATCCATGCTTGTGTACGTGCATGCCCAAACTCACAAGAGGTGAATGGACGAGAAAAATTAGACTCCATAGACTGGCACCATTTCCAACAGTTAGATGGCAATCAGCATGACCATCTCCCTGGGGGATGGAGGGGGTGATTTTTCACTTTCTATCTCTCTGAAGTGCCCTATAGCAAAAATCTCTTTCTCTAAAAAATAAAAACAAAAAAATTAAATAAAATTTTTTTTTTCTTGGGCTGTTGCTGAGGCCTGGTAGTTGGGGAAGTCATTTCCCACATGGCCAATGTTGTTGTTAAAGTTCCAGCCCACAGCAACTTGAGAAACACACCAGGCACATGTGCATATTTGCCCCAAATACTGACGGGATAGAGATTGGAGGAGAGTGATCCTTCCCCATGGGGGTGGGCCCTTTCTCTCTCCTTCTCCCCCTCTCTCTGTCTCTCTATCTTTGGCAAGCATGTGCACACTCTGGTAATTTTTTCTTTCTTTCTTTTTTTGGAGAGGTTTTTGCCATAGACCGCGAACCGCAGTCGACTACATGGGAGTCCAGCGACATAGCCATTAGGCTAACTGCTGGTCCTCAATGTAAATATTTTTATATGAGGAAACTGAGGCTGAGGCTGAGGCTCAGAGAATTTCTAAGTAATGACCAGTATCACAAATTAAGTTAGTGGCACAAATAACCACCGCATCTAGATCTTTTTTTAAACTTTTTATTTTTGAAGAGGTTTTTGCCATAGGGCTCGCCAGACAGACAGAGAGAGACAGAGAGACAGAAAGCAAGAAATCACTCCCCCAGGGGGGATGGCCATGCCACAATCCCTTCTCCTCCATTCTCCTCTCAGGATCTTGGGCACGCACACACACGTGCCCGGCGTGAGTTTTAAGCTACCGGGTCCAGGACACAGACCCCAGACCATGGTCAACTACGTGGGAGTCCAGAGACATAGCCATTTTGCTAACTGCTGGTCCCAACATCTAGATCTTTTGACACCTCAGCATGAGTTCTCTACTGTGCATCAGATTCTGTCTTCAACACTTTACAACAGTTCCACAATACTCACCAAGACTAAATTTCCAATGTTTCACTACTTCTTCCACATAATCTTGGGAGAAAGGAGATAGTGAGTTACTGCTACAGTTCATGTGAAGTCATCCATTTGTGTGTATAATGGTGACAGATAAAGCACTTTGTGTAGGGTTCTAGAGAAGCCATATTTTTCATAGTAGTCATGGGACAGAGTAAACATTAATGGCTAAGTTTACATCCTTGTAAATATGTCATTTAGGATACAACTACTGGTAAGAAAATTTTGTCAATCATACCCTGAATCAATAGGTCTTAGCTAGGCAAGCTCTAACAAAATGACTCTGCTTTCTTTACACCTGCCTAGACTGAGAAATACGGCTCCAAATTTATTTCAGAAGCTAATTTGAAAGAGTTAGATGTAAGGATACATGCAGATCTGAGGAACAACCTTATCTCTGTGAGGATGAAAAAAAGCATAGATTTCAAAGAATCAGGGAAAGACAAGGGAAACTAATTGGACTTCATAGACTAGCACCAGCTCCAACAGTTAGAAAGATATGCTCAAAGTTAAGGAAATAATTGGTGAGGGGGGGTCCAGCAAAATGGGCTAGAATCAAAGTCAGAATCTTCTTCTAAAGAGAAAATGTGGATCAAAAGGAGCTATTGGGTCATCAGAAATATCATGATGCATTTTTGAACTAAAAAAGATAGAAATATATACATCATGCCTTTTCTGATGACTCAATAAATCCTCTGAAAGAAAAATGGAAGACTTGCAGGAAACAAGAATCTATGTCCCTGGCATCCCATGTCAAACAAATAAACAGAGTAAGGGTTCAACTATATACTAAGTGACTGATAAGTAAGTAAAGTGAGAACTGATAGATGACCACTGTGTTTAAAAACCACTGGGACCAGCAGTTAACTTAATGGCTATGTCGCTGGACTCCCATGGAGTCGACTGCGGTTCGAGTCCCGGACATGGCAGCTTAAACTCATGCTGGGCACGTACATGTGCGTGCGTGCCCAAGATCCTGACAGGAGAATGGAGAAGGGATTGTGGTGTGGCCATCCCCCCTGGGGGGTGATTTCTCACTTTCTATCTCTCTGTCTCTCTCTGTCTGCCTGGCGAGCACACACGCCCTATAGCAAAAACCTCTCCAAAAACAAACAAACAAAACAAACAAACAAAAAACACAAAAAACCATTGAAATCACTAATAAACTTGAAAAGTTAGAGATATTTGAGGTCAAACCTGACTGGTGCAGATTTAAGGGGGTCTAGAACTAAGAGATTATTTTGACAGCAAAACTAAGTCAGAGTGTTTTCTATACTCATTCTCCTCAGTTTCTTTTTCCTAATCCTTAACTTGTGTCTGTTTCACTCTAAACCATTTCCATGGTCACATTGCCTCCTCTACTGTCTGTGTTCTCTTCTATCTCTTATAAGGACACTTGACATTGGATTTAGGGTCCAGGCAGATAATCTAGAATGATCTCTTCCTTGCAATATTCTTGTCTTTTTTTTTTTTCCCACCTTAAGGGAGATTTTTGCTATAGAGAGCATGTGCTCACCAGACAGAGAGAGACAGAGAGAGAGAAAATGAGAAATCACTCCTCCTGGTTGGGGGGTGGCCACACTGCAATCCCTTCTCCATTCTCCTCTTGCAATCTTGGGCATGTATGCACACATACCTGGCGTGATTTTTAAGCCACTGGGTCTGGGACTCAAACCGCAGTTAACTATGTGGGAATCCAGCAATGTAACCATTATGCCATCTGCTGGTTTCACAACAGCCTTATCTTAACTACATCTGCAAAACTCTCTTTCCAAAAAAGACATCATTCACCAGTTCTAGGAATTAGGATGTGGACATATAAGAGGATGAAAGGGGGTTTAAGGAGTACTATTTAATGCCCTACAATGCTCAATATATTTCAGAGTTACGGGGTCCCTCAAACCATCAGCAGTATCTTTAGGATTTCTTAGGGGTTCTTGGACAAATATTAGTCCACTCTTAACATTTTCTAGATCCTGGTCTTTCTGTACAGATTTAGTGAGGTCTTCCGCTAATGTTTTGCTGTCTATGAAAAATGTTGAGATATCTGTATAAAGTAGACCCTTATAAAAACTGCTGTTTCTGCTAATGGTGCTATTTCAAAAAAGCCATCAACTTTACCTTCTGTGCTAGTGTTGCCCTCCCAAGTAGTACAACTGTCCTGACTGCAACTGCCTCTACTGATGCTGCCTATGGGTTCCACTAAAGTTTATACGGTGCTGGAAGTCTGAAGTTCCAGAGTAGCTATCGGCTGTGTAGCCCTCTATGTCTTTATACCAAACTTCAGTAAGCATCAGTCCATAGTCAATGTTTCAACCCATTTCACCACCCCACCAATGGTTTAATGAAAAGCAAATCTCTGACATCATATAATTTTATCCATACATGTATCACTTCTGTTGGTCATTAAAATTTAATAATAATTATTTACATAAAATCTTCAGTCCATAATTTTCTTGTAAATATTTTCATTGGGTTTCAGAATCAGAACCCAAGCACAGTCACCCATTGCAACTAGTTGTAACATCTCAAGTATCTTTTAATCTATATCTCCTTTCTCTCTCCTTCCCTCCTATTCTGGTCTCTCCTTGTCAGTTGTCAACAAACACATCACATTTCAGGTGGTACCATATATTACTATACGGAGACACAAAAAGTCTGCTGGCTTCCACTGGAATTAAATAAATCAGTCAATAGATTCACCTGTTAGCCTGATCTATTCACTAAAAAGTCCTCCTTCAGCTTTTTATTTAGTCGTGTTAGTAGCCTTTGACAGTCATTACCCAGATTCAGTATTTTATCAGGAGTTTAAAAAATTATGATACCCTGGGGCCAACAGGTGGCATGGTGGTTAAAGCGCTGGACTCCCACATGACTGACCACAATGCAAGTCCCAGAACCAGTGCGTTGAATATCCTGCCAGACACATGTGCTTGCATCCCCAGTATTCCAGGAGGAGAATGGAGGAGAAGGGATTATGGCCTGTCCATCCCCTCAGGGGCTGATTTCTCATTTTCCCTCTGTCTGTTTTTTTTCTGGTGAGTATACACACCCTATGGCAAAAACCAAAACAAAACAGATAGATGGTATTCTAATTCTATTATTTGTTCTTTGTTAGCTGGAATATTCATAAGGAGAACTTTCCACTCATTAACTTTTGGTTGCCCAAAGGAATTAGTCCTACATGAGAAGTAGGATAGTACACAAAGTTCTTTTTTCTCATCAGGTTTCAGAATGGTTATTGGTTATTACCTTAAAAAACCACCAAAGGTGAAACAAAGTGCACTTGTGTTTTCAGTATCATGAATGCATAGATTAAACTATATTTTTATATATATCAATCTGTTGCAGCTATTATGCATGTAACAGTAGATTCTGAAAACCAGAGGTCCCCCAAACCCTGTCCATGGACTGGCGCTCTCTGTAACCTGTTGGGAACCAGGCAGCAGTCTAGCGCTGGTCCACTCGGCCATATAGTGGTGGGTGGGTGGCAGGTGATCAAGTGATGCGCCCTCTGTGTTTGCAGCCAGTCCCCATCACTCACATTGCTGTCTGGGTTTCACCTGCTGTCATATCAGCAGCATCGATTCTCATGGGAGCCCAAGCCCTACTGTCATGTGATTGTTTCATTGTATATTGCAATGTGGCAGTGGTGTAAGTGGGGTACACAGTGGATGTAGCATGCTTGGGTCTCCCCAGAAGACATTTCGTGCATCATTTGAATACACTTTTATTTAACATGGGTCTCTTATTACAATGACAGTGTTTTCTAATTTCTATTTATATCATATTTTAAAAATATAAATTATAGGACAAGGAATTTTATAAAGAAAAAACTATACCTAAGACCATTTGGAATATATCCAGAAGTTGATTCATTTTGACAACAAACTATTTTGGATGATTAATGTGCTGAGGAATTCAATTGAAAATAAATCAGCTCCCCTTAAAATGTGGTTTTAAAATAATTTATGTCTTTGTGGAAATAAAAATAGGAAATGGTTGATAAGTTATTTGTAGTAAGAATAATGTATGATTATGAAGTTAAGAAGTCACCACTCCATGTGTTTTTACATTTTTAAAAACCATATTTTATTTATAGTTAAAATCAGAAACAGGTATTTAAGAATTAGGAGAAAAAAGCTAAAATCATGGTTAGATGCCTATCCTTAAGAGATCATGCTGTCTGAATTTTAAGGGAACAATTTCAAATGACTGATTTAATTTTTTCAATAAATTTTACAATTCTGTTTGCTCCTAGTTTTTTTTATTCTCTTTAGTGCTCCTCAGAATGATTATTTTCTTGCTTTTTTTAAAAAAATAACTAGTTATTGTATATTTTGAATTTTGAGTAATTACTCCTGTTAATATTACTTTTTAAAACATAAACTAAATGGTATTTATTATAAACCCAATGTGCATATTTTATATTAAAAACTGAAGAATTTTAGGATTATTCTATGACATACTAAACAGACCAATATACACATGAAAGTACAAGAAAACATTGTTTAGAAAAATCTATCATTGAATTGTAAGCTATTTTTAGATCTCTCTTTAGATCTTTCTTTTCTTCTTTCTGTCTTCGCAGATATAAGTGAAAAACATCAAATCTAAATTAGCCTAAGGAGGGAGAATGGATTGATGAAAGCAAAGGGGATTAATTGGCCCATAATGGGAGGATTGAAAGGTAGATCTAGATTTAGGTCTGGATCAAACAACTCAGGCCTGGGATTCCCTCCCATCTGCTGAGTCTGCTTCCTTTATAAGAACTCCATTCTCTAAAAACTCATTCATCAGTGGTCTCAGAGGGGCTGCCAGAAGTTCCTAAGGCCACACCAGACAGCAAAAGTCTTTTGTTTGAAGGTTTCCGGAATACATCCTGAAATTAATTTCAGTGAGATTTACTATGAACCAATCGCTATTATCAGGAGAATCAAGTACTGATTTTCTTTGACCTGAGAGTATCACCACTCTTGATAATGTGCTGTGAGAATCAGGGCACAGTGGTTCCTAAAACAAAATTCCTCCTTTTGTTTGCAGAATGGTATATGATAGAGGAAAACAGCCAATAAATGTCTCAAGAGGTTCTAATAATTGCAGTACATTTTTAGAAAGTTTCCTAATAAGTCAAACCAATTAAAAAAATAGTTCCGTCTATGTTTATATCTTCATGGTTTAGAAGATTTCTTAGTCCTTGGAACCAATACAGAATACTGTATTTTGCCTATTGATTTATGTATGAGATTTCCAGGAATGAAAAAAGGGAATGTTAAGCATTGCTTTATTGCTTTGCAAGCTTTAACTTACCTCCCACCTGCCTTTTCCCTTTTCATTGTCTCCTTCTTCCCAATTTACTACTTACTTTTATTTTTTTGTCTATTATCATTCCTTTTTCCTTTCCTCTTCCTCTCTTCTTTTATAATTTCTTTGTCTTTCATTTCCCCCCTTTTCATTTCTCCTTCCTTTCCCTTTTTTCTTGACTGTGTCTGTTTCTCATTTTTTTTTGAAATTTTATTTGTTCATTTATTTATTTGCTTTAATTTGCTATAGGGTACATGTACTTACCAGAGAAAAAGAGAGAGAGAGAGAAAGAGAGAAAGAGAGAGAGAAAGAGAGAAACAAGAGAGAAGGAAAATGAGAAAACAAACCTTCAGGTCTCGGACTCGAACCACAGTTGGCTTTGTACAAGAGTGCACCTCAAACACCATACCATCTATTGATCCCTTGTTTCTTATTCTTTTGTCTACTTTAAGCTTCTCACCCTCCATTGCTAAAATCTCTTTCTTATCTTTTTAAACTAAAAGGTTTAGCCAGTCTGATTTAAATAAGTTTCTAGTGGATAAATTCCTCTTTGTGTAAATAAAATGATTAATAGACAGGACAGACTTCAAAGGTGTTCCAGGTTCTGTTCTGTCAAGGTTCTTACACACCAATAATCATTGTTCCTCTTATGTCTTCAAGTATCTTTGAACAGTTTCTTTTCCCTGAAATACTATGACAGTTGTCCCTATCAAGAGCACTAATCATATTCAGTTGTTCGTTTTAGTTTTTGCTTGATATTAACTACTTTCTGACACTGCACTGCTCAGTTACCCTAACATGAAATGTTTTTCTTTAATTTCAAAACACCCTACTTCACCTAAGTAACATGAATTTCTTCCTTATATGAAACTTTATAGCAATAACTGTCAGTGACATTCAACTGACATTTATATCCTTACATGTGTTACCAGTTTTCTTCTTTTCTCCATCTTCTCAGAGAGAAGAGTGTGCTCTAAATATTTATATTTCTAGGATTTGACACAGGATTTCACATAAAAAATATGTATTAGAAGTTTCTGATAGGGTGATTAATTTCTTTTCATTTTGTGGAGTAGCAGTTAGAAAGTAAATAAAATATATGTAAGAAAAAAGTAAAACTCACCATTAATATATGCAAATTTTATAAAATAATAAAGAAATTAAATTTTATTTTGTATCATCTCTTAGTACTGTAACAAAAGGAGATTCACTAATTGGTAACTTTTTCACTAACATATGTTTAAAACACATTAACTAAGCATCCACTCTGGCTGCTGTGTCAGAAGCTGGTGTTGAAATTCTGTTTGGAAACAGTATATTTAATAGACAAAGAAATAAAAAGTTATCAGCTGATGATACTGTATTGGGCAGTATGAAAAGTCATGATGTATTACTGCATGGAAAAACATGTCATGACTTTTCCAAAGATTCAATATATGGTAATATCTTTGATTTGACTAACATGCACTGTATTAATGCCAGGAAAAGCAATGTTGTATGTTGCAAACATGTACAATGATTAAAAGTAAATAAAGAAAAAAAGATATTTTCTTTGGCCAGATGTCTAGGGGCACAGCGTACATATTGAAGCAGACTGGCATATATCACTGGTCACTACTTTCTTGTTGTGACCTCTAGAAAGTTGCTTCATCTCTCTCTGTTTTACTCATTTGTAAAGTGGAGTTACTATATGTATTTCATAGGATTTTTGTGAGAATTAAAGTGTAATGGAATACATGGAACAAGGATAATGCTTTTGAAGAACATCTTGATACAAATAGTCTTGATAGCAAGCTGAAGAGCTTCTCTTAGAGTTTGCTCACCATAAGGGATACGTTTATGAGGCTAGAGGTGGGAGATAAGGGGCCATGACATACAGGAGACAGAAAGTCAGAAATCTATACGATCTAGTACTTGATTTGTGTGAAAAAAAAGAAAAAAGGGAGAGCCAAAAGATCTCCTTTCTAGTTAAGATTATAAGAAAAGATAAAGAAGAAACGGAAGGTGAGGTAAGTGATTCTGACCACAAAGATAAACTTAGGGACATTCTGAGATTAAGGTAGAAGTATTTTGCCAGTTCATATTTTGAAATTAAAAAAGTTACCCTATAAGTTAATACTGTATATTCTGCTTTTTAAAATATGTTTACTTATTTATTGCAAATATATAAGCAGAAGCAGCACCTATAAACTCAGCATTCGTGGTTAGTGCCCAACAGAATAGATTCAACAAGAAATTTCTTCTTTATTTAACTTTATTCTATTGAGAGAGAGAAACAGAAAGGGAGAGAGAGTCTTTCTCTACAGGATCTCGTCATGCCATGATTCCCTTTCCCTAAGTGCCCTGCCAGTCAGGATCTTGGGCATGTGGTCCCAACATGTTTCAGGTTGATGTGGGATCTGAACCCGTAAGCCATATGACTTTCAACATTACAGAGGAGCACACTAACACCTAAGCTATAATAGTTGCACCATGAAATTCTTACTTCCCCCTGAGATAAGTACTCAGAAGGTACTGAGCATGTCACTTTGGAGACTAGAGAATCAGTGAGTCAGATAACTTTAGCTTGGAATCACCATACCTGGGTTAGTATGGGGAATCATGGCAACGCTGTGATTACATAAATGGAAATGAGACAGCATTAGTAAGCATAGGCAATTAGGTCCTTACTCGGTTGAAGCTTCCAATTCACATCTCACTCAGTGGTCAAACTTTACTAGAGAAAGCCCAAGTGTACACAACACCCAGATATTATGGGAATGTCGTCATTCATCCAGTTATCCAGAAGGAGTTAATAGACAATGACCAAGTTGCATGATTTCTTTGTCCTACTTCCATGAAGATAAAGTACTTGATTTTGCATGACATCAAGAAGAGAAAAGTAGGGAGGCCTATGTCACCCTAGATAGGGAGTAAAGCTTTGTAAAGATTAAATATTTTAACCAAAAGATCTTTTAAAAATGTTTAGTATAGCTGATGTGAAATACTAATATTTAGAAAATCTCAAAATGTTCCTTTAATGAAGACTGAGGAAGTTTTATAATGTAAAGTACCCACATTTTCCTAGACATATGTGTATTGGTAATAATTTTACATGTATTTGTCCAAATTTCTCTTAGAAAGCAGTTTTATTAGAGAAGAGGTGACATTAGGGTAAGTGAGAGTAGAAAATAAAAGTAAAACCAGGAAGTCAAGTCAAGCATGTATGACTGAGCAAGTCATCACTCTAGGCAGGGCAGATACAATCTTTCAGCGAACTTCCATAAGCTGCATGAAGAGTGCATCTCAGAACTGACTATGAGGAAGGGAAGATGGGACATCTTCCGACCGAAACTGTCTCCTCTTCTGATCAAGTTTCAAGTCTTTCAGCCTTGCAGATTTGCACAGGCATGGTTGTCCAACCAATTCCTGTAGTCATTTCACGTTGTATCATCAGAGAAGCCTTGAACAACACATAAGAAATTCTATGAACAATTGGGGCAAGGTGTTGTCAGTTACATCTATAATACATGAAGCTGGTAGTGAAAGGCTGTCCAAAGTGAAAGGTGGCCTGACAGGCTACTGGGTGAAACACAAGAGGTGGGCAGAATCCACTTACTACGTCACAAATACCCTAACAAATATGCTTTCCTAGAACAAAGTACTTAAAAAATGCAACCTGAAGCCAGCAGGGGGCATGGTGGATTGGGGTACTGGACTCCCATAGGGTCGCCAGTGGTTCAAGTCCCAGACCTGGCAGCTTGCTTTCTCACTTTCCCTCTCTCTCTGTGTCCTTCTCTGATCAAATAAAAATAAATAAAATAAAATAATGCTTTAAAAAAATACAAGCTATTTTTATTACTAGATGTAATTCCTATAAATCATACACATTCTTAGAGCCTATAAACAGGCAACCAAATGCCAGGTACAACAGAAAACAGTATCCAAAGAAATGACTTTTTTTTATCATCATCATAATCTTGAGGAAATGACTTTAGATAAATAAATAAATACAAACAAAAGAGATGTACATCATTGCCTTCAGTAAGCACACAGTCTTCCAGAAAAAGAAATTTAAAACACAATTATAATAATGCTATTGATACTATCATAAAACATGTCTATTAGTTTGTATCTTTATGCTATACTTTGCTCCAAAGATTATCTTTATCAACAATGAAAGTATATAAAATATGGAGAAGCAGAAATGAGAAAGTGAGGAGAGAGATGGTCAAGGAATAGTCCCTAGATGAAAAACGTTATGATTTTCCCTTGGCACCTAACATAAGAAAACATTCCCTATGAAAAGGCAGGATTTGTGGTGCAAATATACTTTAAGAAATTAGTAAGAACTTTAATCTCCTGGTTACACAAGCAGGTTCTGAAGTCAGAATGCCTAGATTCTATCTGCCACTTAACATCTTTGTATCTTTTAGCAAGTTATTTAAATCTCTCTGAGTTTTAGTATCTTCTTCAGAAAAAGTATATTAAAGAGAGCAGTAAAAGTCAAGTAGTTGACATATGATAAATAATACTTAAAATAATGCCTGCTACATACAAAAATGCTAGATAAGCATTTTCTAATTTAAAAATATTTTTATTTTGGCTATAAAGAAAGCTCATTTAAAGGAAGAAGGATTTATACTTTAGAATATAAAAACAAGAAAGATAAGGTGATAAAGATATCAAGGAAGATAGAAATGCAAAGATTGAAGCATTAACTGAAATTTTCAAAACACAGACAAGTGAAAGAAAATGATATGAAGGAGATCAAGAATTACATGCGGATCATCTCAAATGTATGTGGTTCTTCTCATAGCGTACAACAATAGAACACTTGAACAGTCTGTTATTCTAAACTCAGAAAAGAGTAATGAATGGAAATCTTCAGTAGAAACGAAGAGCTGTGCTTTAAAAAAAATGAAAATAATTAAACAAACACACGAAGAAAAAGTATAGTAATGAAAAGTGAATTTTGGTCTTTGCTACCTTTCTACTGAGTGATATAAGTTGCATTGACTCATAATTTACTAGCTATAATTGCTTTAACCAATTAACTCCAACCTTTCTGTGTCTTAGCATGTCAACATCATAGAAGTTCACCATGTTAAATAGCTATTCAATTTAAGCATTCTTCTTTGTGTGGGAGACAGGATGGGCTCTATTTCACATCATTATACCTGTGTCCTGGTCACCAGAGACTGGCATCTAACACATGAATTTCCAACTTACCATGAGTGATGCAAGCCAGAAAACAGGAAAAGAAAGGGGATAGGGATGGTATAGATTGTTCTTAACCATATAGCCCAAAAGTCACATATATCAATTATATTCATATTTTTTTAGAAATCTGTCATAAAACTTTATCTAAATCCAAGCAGAACTGGGAATTGTAGCCCTTGGATAAAAATTATATTGTTTCCGTCACCATACTGTTTTATGAGAGAATCTGACTTTATGGGCCAGTTAGCCCTCTTTGCTACATAAAGCCCTCTCTCTGTAGACAGGGTGGAGTATATGGTGTGAGAGCATGTGTAAGATTATTTTACTCACATGACTTAAACAGAAAAGATGTGTTCATCTGGGTTTTTCCAATAAAGGACAGAACTTGGAGTCATAAAATAAAGCAATAATAGTAATACGAGGGGGTGTTGGAACTGAACAGATGATAAGAAAGATTATATTTTGATTTTCTGAACATGGCTTCAGAATATGGGTCAAAATCTGAATAGGAATTAAATTTACCATCTGAAATCTGAGTAGAAATATGTTAGTGATTTTGAGACATTTAAATTTAACTAGTAAATAGTTTTTTAAAGACAGACTTTACATGCCATAAAATTGACATATTATAAATATACTATTGGATGATTTTTAGTAAAGTTGTAGTTCTGCAACATCGATACAGTTTTAGAACATTTCTATTACCACAAAAGTGCCAAACCTTACCTGCACTCAGGTACCACTAATCTTTCTTCTGTATCTATTGTTCTACTTCTAAGAACTCTAGAAAAATCAACTTACAAAGATTTAATTATTCATGACTGTTTTCTCCTGGAGCATAATGTTTTTGAGGTATAGCCATGTTGCTGCAGATATTAATAGTACCGTTTATTGTTGAATAGTATTCCATAGAATGTTTATAAACCATTTTAATTACCTATTCCCCAGTAAATAGATATTTGAATGTTTTCATGTATTTGACTATTATGAAGGATCCACATTTGCATATGAGACTATTGTTGGCATATGCTTTTATTTCTCCAGGGAAGATACATAGAGATGGAATTGCTGGATCATCTGAGAAGTATATATGTAAGATTTTAAGAAACTATCAAATTATTTTCCATATTAACTTTTACATTTTATGCTCCTACTACAAATATATACACATGATTTTCCCCTCATTATTACGAAAGTTACTTTTAGTATTTAAGATTAAAGCTAATTTAGAGTCCATAGTGATTTTAATTTTAGTTTTCCTAATGTGTTATTTTAGTGAGCATCTTTTTTTTGCTAATTTATATACTTTATTTGGTGCAATATCCAAATTTTTTCCTGAAATTTTTGTCTATTTTTTGGAGTTACAAGATTGATTTAAGTCTTTTGGATATAAGAACTTTAACAAATATATATTCTGCATGTTTATTATTCTAAAATGCAAAACCTGTTTTTTTTTCCTACTATTGAATAGCAAATTACAACTTTAATAAAGTCCAATCAATATATCAGTCTTTTGGGACCAGCAGTGAGCATAATGGCTATGTCACTGGACTCCCATGTAGTGGACTGCGGTTCAAGTCCTGGACCCGGCAGCTTAAACTCACACCCAGCATGTGTGCGTGCCCAAGATCCCAAGAGGAGAATGGAGGAGAAGCTATTGCGGCATGACCATCCCCCCTGGGGGGTGATTTCTCGCTTTCTATCTCTGTGTCTCTCTCTGTCTTTCTGGCGAGTGCACATGCCCCATAGCGAAAACCTCTCCATATATGTCTTTTTCCAGTGAATATTGTGGTATACTATCATTGAAATATTTGCCTAACCCAAAATCACAAAATCTTTTCTCATATTTTCTCTTAGGAGTCTTAATTTAGCTCTAATGTTTAGGTCAATAGTATGTTGATAAAACAATAAAATTTTTGAAAGACTGAAATAATTCATGAAGGAGAAAAATATATTTATTAACAGAAAAATATCAAAAGCTATTTTTCCCAATTTTTCTATAAATAGATTCTGATTCCAATAAAATTTCTTTTAAGAGGTTTTTGCTACAGGGCACATGCACTCACTCGCCAGACAGACAAGAGAGCGACAGAGAGACAGAAAGCAAGAAATCACCCTCCAGGGGGAATAGCCATGCTGCAATCCCTTATCCTCCATTCTCCTCTCAGGATCTTGGACATGCACGCACATGTGCCCGGCATGAGTTTAAGCCACCGGGTCTAGGACTCAAACCATGATTGACTACATGGAAGTCCACTGACATAGCAATTATGCTAACTGCTGGTCCCATTCCAATGAAAATTGTTTGGTGTTTGTGTAATGAGTCTGATGAACTAATGCTACAATTTATTAGAAAGAACAAAATTCTAAAAAATTGCTCTCAAGAAAGTATGGAAGTCTTGGTTTTCAAAATATCAAATTTTTTTAAAGTTATCGTAATTAAGATGGCATAACGCTGGTCAATAATAGAACATTGATAAGTAACAGAAAACAGAAAACTGAGAGCCAGACCTCCTCATTCATACGGAAGCTTAGTATTTGATGAAAACTGCAATATAGCTCAATAAGAGAGAGAGAGACTCTCCAATGAATAGTGCAAAGCAATTGGTTATCCATATTAAAAAAATGACATTGGGCACCTACTTCTTGTCATATAAAAATTACCTAAGAGAGTCAAGTAGTTAATAAAAAGGCAATATCATAAGCGTTTTGGAAGAAAATAAAGAATATCTTTATATTCTTAAAATTTAACATAATTTTTCAAAATAAATCTCAAAGAGTCTTAAAACACACAAAATAATATTTGGGTATCCTAAAAACTAAGAAACTTTGGTCATCCAAAAGACACTATGAAGGATATGAAAATGTCAACAATAAATTGGTATTAAAAGATTTTATGTGATATTGACAATAAATGAATAAATATTACATATTGGGCATAAAAACACAGCAAACTATAATGAGAAAATGGTAAATATAGTAAATTCATTTTTTGGAAGAATAAGCCTAAAGTGAATCACATGTGATACCCATCACCTTTAGTAATAATAATTAAAAAATACAAAAGAGAACCACAATTAAAAGTATTTTGTATTAAATTTGCATAATATTAAAAGTTGAACAATATCATGTATGATGAGGGTATGAAACAATTATTTTTTAAGATTTTGCTATATGGCAAGTGCAGTCTCCAAGGAAAGAGAAGGAGACACAGAGAGAGACACAGAGAGAGACAGTGAGAAGTAAAATGATAAATCACCCCAGGGAAGATTGTCACATTGCAATCCCTTCTCCATTCTCATCCTGGGATTTTGGGCATACATGCATATGTGCCCAATTTCATGTAGGAATCCAGTGCCTTAACAACCATATCACCTGTTGACCCTTTAATGGTCAACTTTTATGTATTGTTAGAATGTTTTCTAGCCTTGTGAAAAGTAAACATTTTATCTTATAAAATAGCACAGTCACATAACCTTAAATTCACCAATTCTATGCCTGAGAATATAATCTAGAGAAATAATTTTAGATGTGCAGATATATAATTTTCTCTGAGTATCACCTGTCTCTAGAAGCAAAAAGTGACATCATATTACTCTTGCCAGATGCTATTTTTGGGGGGGGGGGAGAGGAGGTTTTCACTATAGGGCGCGGGCTCTCACCAGACAGACAGAGAGAGACATAGAGC
>NW_006160189.1:1122128-1125511 GCF_000334495.1 Tupaia belangeri chinensis | reverse complement strand
ATTTTGGTGTGCCGATGCTATTTTTGGGGGGGGGAGAGAGGAGGTTTTCACTATAGGGCGCGAGCTCTCACCAGACAGACAGAGAGAGACATAGAGACAGAAATCGAGAAATCACCCCCCGGGGGGATGGTCATGCCGCAATCCCTTCTCCTCCATTCTCCTCTCGGGATCTTGGGCACGCATGCACACGCGCCCGGCGTGAGATTTTAAGCCACCAGGTCCGGGACGCAAACCGTGGTCGATTATGTGGGAGTCCAGCGACATAGCCATTACGCTAACTGCTGGTCCCAGCCAGATGCTATTGTTAAAAGCAGGCAATAGTTCAAGTCTATAGTGAAGTGGAGAGGTTCAGTGGGTGTGAAAACAGTGATCTTTGGCAATCATTTTAGAAGATGCCTACCACAATATATATATTTTTTATCATTATATTGATTCAATCTAGAATCAATTAGCTCTTATTTTATAATCCATTGCCATTTGCTTCTATAATCATTCACTTTTTTTAATAGAGATTTTTGCTATAGGGTGTGCTCGCTGGAGAGACAGAGAGATAAAGAGATAGAGAGTGAGAAATCACCCCCCAGGGAGGATGGCCACACCATAATCCCTTCTTCTCCATTGTATTCTTGAGATCTTGGGCATCTACACACACATGCTGGCATGAGTTTTAAGTCATTTCTCTAGGACTCCAACTGCAGTAGACTATGTGTGAATTCAGCATCATAAGCATTATGCCATTTGCTGTTCTCTATAACCATCGAATTTTAAATGTGACAAAAAGGATGGCTTGGGGGCAGCAGGTGGCATGGTGGTTGAAGTGCTGGACTCCCATGTGGTCGACCACAGTTCAAGTTCCAGATGCTGTGGCTTAAAACTCACTCAAGGTATGCCTGTGCATGGGCACCCAAAATCTCATGGAAAGAATGGAGAAGGGATTGCAATATGGCCATTCCACATGGGGAGAAGGGGATAATTTCTCACTTTCTCTCTGTCTCTCAAGCGAGTGCAAGTATGCTATAGCAAAAACAAACAAACAAACCAACAAAAACAAACAAAAAACTCTCCAAGTATGTAATGGATTAATTTTTTTTTTTTTTTTTTTTTTGCTATAGAGCATGTGTGCTCACACCAGAGAAGGAGGCAGGTGAGAAAGCATCAGATTTGGGACTTGAACCTCACAGTCAACCATATGGGATCAACTACCGTAATCACCATGTGACTGGCTGTCCCATTGGATAAAGTTTTATTCTTTTCTCTATGGCTATCCAGTTATTCCAACCTCTATTTATAGAAAAGATCTTCTTTTCTTTACTTCTTTGCAATGCTATCTTTCAAAATGAATCAGTTGTCCATATATGCTTGGATCTATTTCTAGAGTGTCTGTGCCCATTTCACTGCTGTTTTCAATTAGTCTTACAAATTGGTAATTTAGATTTTCCACTGTTGTCTCTCTTAAAGAATGTCTAATCTTTCTTGATAACTTTCTCTTTTTTTTAATTTAAAAATCTATTTTCCAGTTTTCATTAAATGTGATTATGTTGCGTCTTTAGATAAATCTGGAGAAAAATTAATTTCTTTACACTATAACATCTTTCAATTCATAAATGTGGCATATATTTCCATTTATTTAAGCTTTCTTTAATTTATTACATTAATATTTTATGAATTTCTAAGTAGAAATTGTACCTGTATTTGTTAGACATATACATAGAAATTGAATGTATTTTTATGATCTCATAATTTATTTCTGTGATAAACATACTTCTAAAGATGCTACCTTCTAGAACAATGCTTCTGGTTACTCAAACACTGATCTCTTTTTGATGTAAAGAGAACTCAAAGGTATAATTAAGGTTATGATCTTTAAAACAAAGACATTATCCTGGATTATCCAGGTGGGCCAAATCTAATCGCATAATCCTTCAAAACAAAGGAATTTATCTGGCAGAAATCAGTGTTGTAACAAAGAAGGAAGCAGCAATGAGATGAAGCAGAAAAGAAAGTCAAAGAGTTTGCTTGGGAAGAATTTAACCCAGCATTTGTCAGCTTTGAAGATGGTGGAAAAGGACCATGAACCATGTAATATGAATGACTCTGGAACCCAATGGCCAGAAAAGAAGCAGGGAATTTAGTCATACAATTGCATAAAACCGAATTTTTAACTCTATAAATATGCTTAGAAATAGACTCATCCATAGAGACCAGAAAGGATTATTGATGGTATAGGTATTCAGTGGATTTTTGTATCTCAATCTGTCTATAGTAAACTTGCTAAATTCATTTATTCATTTATTTGGAATTTTTAGGTACATAATTACTATTTGCAAAAAAAATCACATTTTTCACTTATTTTTTTTCTAGCATAATGTCCTCTAAATATTCTGCCTATATAGTAATGTCTAGAACCTTGTTATGGTTTATATTTCCTCCCCCCATCAAATTAATGTGGTGAGCCTTAAGAACCATTGTAATAGTGTTGAGAGGGTGAGCACTTGATCTGATTATGATATTGAAGGACAGGGTCCTTAGGAAGTGATTAGGTTTAAGGTTATCAGGCTGAGGCTTCCATGACTGATCTTGATGGTTCATCAGGACAGGGAATAAAACAGAGAAATAGACACAGATGCATGTTCTGTCATTGCTTTGTCTATGCGATGCTCTGTGCAGCTTGGGGACTCTGCGGTAAGCTCTTACCAGCAAGAAATCTGTCCCCAGATTCAGATTTGGCCCTAGATTTAGGACCTCCAAGCCTTGGGCTGAATAAATCTCTATTCTTTATGAATTACTCAGGCTTGGGTATTTCCGTTGTTAGCACAGAAATAGAACACCACAGACTAGAACAGACCTCTACTACAATATGGTAGAGATAATAAAAAAAAAAAAGACATTTCTTATTTCTCTCCCAAATCCAAATTAAAATTATCAGTACTTTATCATTAATTACTATGCTTGTCGTAAGTTTTAAAAATTCTTTTTATTAGCCTAAGAAAATAATTATCCACTTTTCCAATGAATTCTTACATAAATTGATGCTGAATGCTAGCAAATATTTCTTCTGTATCTTTGAAATGATTATTTTTTCCCTGTTTGTGTCAGTATGTCTAATTAGTTAGTTGATTTTAAATTTTTAAAATAGATTAAACTCAAATAAATGAAAATGATCATCTTTTATACATTGTTGAATTTTTAAAAATTATGTTTATATCTGAGTGATAATATCCTGAATTTTTGTTCTTGGAATGTCTTTTTAGTATTTTTAGTGTCAAGTTAATGTTAACTACATAAAAGAAGTTGGGAAATTCTTTTTCCTAGTCTCTTAAAGAATTTGTGTCAAATTGGTGGTATAATTTCCTTCGATAAAATTTAGTTTGCTTTGGTTTAAC
>NW_006160189.1:1114677-1122110 GCF_000334495.1 Tupaia belangeri chinensis | reverse complement strand
ACTTTTCTTTGTAGTTTTAAAAATCACTTTTTAAAACTATTTAATTAATCTAATATTGCCCTTTGGGTGAAGACTATGTAGTAATGTTTCCCTTTTAATATTTGAAATCTATTATTGCATTGTGTGTATATGTTCATGAATATATGTTAATGAACCTTTCTTGGGCTTTATGAATTTGTTTAGCCATTTTCTTTATTATAGATTTGTTTTCTATTTCATTAATTTTCACTAATTTTAATCTTCTAATTCTATTTTCTTGTAACTTAATGTGCTAATTGTTTTACTTATTATTGCAGATGAGTAGATTATTAATATTTAAACCTTTATTCTCTTTCAATAAATGCATTTAAATTATGATGGCTTCTACAGTTTAGCAGCATCTCAAAGTTTCAATGTGCAGTAATATTATTATAATATTCAAAATATTTTCTACACCTCATTATGATTTTTTTCTTTGACGTCTGTACAATTTAGAATTATAATGTTGAATTTCTGAACTGGTTGAGTTTTTCTTCTTGTAGCGAAAGTTTTTAAGGCAGTCACCATAATGAGAAAAATAGTCCCAAATGCCAGGCTCATCTCTTTGGTCTTCCTCAACTTCTGGATCTGCATCTACAAATTCTCACTCTAGATATCTTAAGTAATTTTTGATAATTCTCTACAGTTTCCATCTTGGTTTAATTTGTCACTGCTGCTACTGCAACTATTATTTCATTTTCTCCCAAACTAATTGCCATTACTGGAAATGATTTCGATTTTTTTTTTTTTAACATTCATTTGACTCAAGGACAGATCCTCTGTTTGAAACTGGCTCACATTGTAACCTTTTCTTGACCGTGAACTAATAAAGTCCCTTCTCCTCGCCTGTGAAATCCCAGTTTGTTCAGTTGAGGGCATTATTTCACCTCACGAAATGTTCTCATAACCTGATCTAAAAGCTACGAATTGAAAACAGCCCATGATGAGTTCAGAAGGAGCAACTACAGAGGACTCTAGTCTCTCTTAGAATTCTCAACATTTTGCATCTGAACTATGCTATATTTTTGTCAAATGTCATCACGTTGATGAGTCCTACATTTTCTAGGAGTCACCCATGACCTTGTTGTGTAACTTTCTAGGAAACAACTATTATAAACAGAAAAGCTGACGTAAATCTTTGATTCAAGTATTCTCTATAGTTTATCTTCTACTTAGAATCTTCAAATAATAATGGCAATATCACCCTTGTTTACAGACTTTCAACTTATTCTTTATTTCCCTTTGGCTCATAACTTTGTTCTACCAAAGTGAACATTTGTACAACTGAGAACACTATGCATGTAGACTGCATAACCATACATGACTTTAGTGACCTTTTTTAAAAAAGTTTTCTTTTACTCATAACAGAAAGAGCATTTGTGCATGTATGGAAGAGATGAGAGAGAGAGGCTCACTCTCTCATTATACAAAGATCCTTTTGTATCAGCCTTCCAACTCGTTAGAAACTAAGGCACATGCACATACACCTAATGTGTGTGCTTTTAAGCCAAACTGCAGGTCCAAACACACAGTGGCCATGTGGCTTCTAGCACTGCAGCTCAGATTGCTACTAACTGCAGTGGCTCTTTCTTAGATACCTCTGTGGATTATAAAAGATAAGCTAGGGAGTGTTTCACATCAATTTAAAGATGGTAATTGTTCTTAGCTGAGAAGAAGGAAAATGATTGGGGAGAATCTCACAGTGAGTTTCAAAATCCACAATATATTTTTTTAGATTTAGAAACATAATTTAGAGCAACATTATAGAGCAACTTTTGGGTATATGAGTATTTAATTTGTGACTATTCTTTGAACTTTATTTAGAGTTTTATTGATTTTTCTAAGTATCAAGTACATGTTACACACACACATACAGATATATAATAACAGCAGCAATGAGATTGGCACTTGATGACATTTTGGAAATCCACAGTTATTCTTCATGAACAAACTCTTTTCTACCTTGGCCAAATCAATGAGTTAAATGAGAAAGTAATGAGAATCTTTGTTGTGTTTGAATATGGTACTAATTGATGCAGTTTCCCCAGAGCTACAGTTTTGTATTTTGCTTTCTACTATATAGGAAATTTCTTTCTTTCTTCCTAGTCATGTAGGCTTTACACCATAGAACAGGGAACCATTGTGGAGATTGAGCTAATTCTTGCACATGTGTATTCTAACCATACACTCAGAAATATGCTAAATTATTTGGAAATGTCACTTAATGTAGTGTGGGAGAAACAGAGGGCAACTTCCCTTTTCTCTTTATTTCCACAAGACTTCACTTGAACTATTTGTCCACCTTGCTATCCAAGACCCAGAGTTTAACACGAGGTCAAAATGAACATGAAGTAATTCCACAACTGTTTGAAGATATTTTCATTTTCTCGATGAATAGTTGTTCTTGTAAATGACCATAAGTTCCTTTGGACAAGTTTACAATGAATATTTGCAATATGTAGTTGTAATGAGTCTTACCTGGGTATACATAATTTTTTCTTCATTCAACAGGGTTCTGGGGTTCTGAATTGACTCAATTTGGGGACTGAGTAAAGAGCTGTGAGCCTCCATTATTGTGATTCAAAATAAGCCTCACTTTAACAGACCCAGGTTAATTTTAGTATTTCTTTTTTCATATTTGTACTAAAATAGGATCAAAATGTGCTGCCTGTTTTGTAGTTTTAAGCACTCTATGGGTTGAGCCAGCAAGGTGGCATAGTGGTAAATGCGCTGGACTCCAATGTGGCTGACCAGTTTGAGTCCCAAACCTAGCAGATGCAAAGTCATGCTGGGCATGTGTGCCTGCATGCCCAAAATTTCAGGAGGAGAATAGAGGAGAAAGGACTGCAGCATGGCCATCTTTCTTGGGAGGTGATTTCTCCCTGTCTATTTGTCTCTCCCATGAGTGCACATGCCCTATAGCAAAATTCTCAGTCTCAAAAAATATATATATGGATCATTATTCACTTTAAATTAAATTATGTTATTATAATTAACACTGTGACTCTGATCTCTATTTTAGTAACTGCATCCACATCCTTGTCTCAGGAAGTTAAGTTTTGCCACCTAGACTGTCATTTCTGGATTTCATTATCACTATAAAATTTAAAAGCCTGTTTCAAAAATAGCACTAGTGACCATCATCCAGGAAACAGAAACTGTAGTCATTTTAAGAAAAATCGGAACTCTTCCTAGCCATGTGTTTCTCAGCTTTTTTGGTGTCCTTTTTGCTCTTAGGGACATAATTTTAAAGAGTAGGTGAATGGATTGCACATCATAAATCACACTCAACATTCCCATCTCAAATGACTTTTACTTCCTTCCTCTGGATTATAAGGGATTTCCAACAGTTCAACCTCATTCCATGCAGGCCACCATTGTTTGCAGACCAATCACCTTTCAAAGCCTGCATTAGAACCATTATGAGCTAACTCAGTTTAATAATAAATCAAGACTCTCATATAAAACCATTCATATTGAAAAATCCAACCTAATCCAAAATTATGTTTCTCTTTACCTAACCTAGCACTCTCAGAATTCATACATATGTAGATTTTCTCCAACATAAATTATCAAATTATTGAAATTCTTGTGATGTGTAAGTTTTATTTGCCTGAGCTTAACTTTATATTTGCCTACTGGTACTTGCAGGAACCTGGCTCCAGTTTAATTTCTAGGAAACAATGAAAAATGATTTATGAGTAGGCAAGAGACTTTGCATATACAAAAAAAAAGAAAAAAAAGAACGACTTTTGGTAAAGTCTGTATGCTCCGAGAGTGACTACCTTGTATTATATATTCGGTCTATCACTGACTAAAGGTTGTTATGCAGTGCATGACAAGGGATGACCCCAAGTGAC
The DNA here is from genome assembly GCF_000334495.1 of Tupaia belangeri chinensis. Taxonomy (NCBI): domain Eukaryota; kingdom Metazoa; phylum Chordata; class Mammalia; order Scandentia; family Tupaiidae; genus Tupaia; species Tupaia belangeri. The sequence continues at coordinate 1,118,232 of NW_006160189.1, read as the reverse complement.
CAAATCTATACAAAAAAAAAAAAAGGAAAAAAAAATGTCCTCAGCTATCCCTAAACCAGAGAAGATTGATGGTTTACCTAAAATTAGATTGATGTGTTGACCATTTAGGTATGAACAGTTTTGAGAAAGCCTATAGGTCAAACTGCTGATGACATAAACAATATTGAAATAAGTGGTTGATGAGGAACATGCTATTGAAATCAACATTCATTTCATGGCAACGTGCCTCATCAGCCTCTTATTTCAATACTATACATGTATTTAGTATAAATAATAGGGTTTATAATAGGTTGTTATTAGCCAACCTTAAAGAAATGTAAATTATATGTTTGTACATTATAGGTCTTATAAATAAGTAAATATATGTGTGTGTTACAAGAGTTAGGAAGGTATGATATGAAGCTACTTTTTAACTCTGAATCAAGCAACATATTATCATTTAGTATGAAGACGGTATTTATAATTAAATCTAATTAGTTTGTTCATTGTTGATTCTGGTTATTCTGAGCACACTTAGCTTTGCAGCTGTGGTCTTCAGAAATGTCAGAGTCAGTTGGGAATTGGAATGTGGACAAAATAATCAATTCTTTATCACAAGATTTTTTTTATTTCTTCTCCCAACAACAAAAATTCATTTTCACTGTAGTATTTTTAACGTCCTTAAATTTTGTGGTCACTTAAACATCTCACCTCTTTTCAAACTATGAAGTATTAATGTGATCATGAAATAAACTGTGAACCCAGAGGTAATAATGAATAAAATTAAATAGTTATTTAAAAACAGTGCTTATATTAAAAAAATAATATTAGACAGTTGAAAGCCTCTCTAATCAAGACATAATTCTTGCCCTAAAAGAGGGAAATATAAATAAATTTGACTGATAACTGTAGAATTGGACAACTCCAAGAAGAAGCATTATTATTTATATACATCTTTCAGATTGGTAAAATTTTAAAAGGATGAAAATGCTTACTGCTAGGGAGTGTGGAGAAGCAGACCATCTAATGTACAGAACATACATCTCAGAGATAAATTTATTTTTTTAAATGATATAAAATGTAAATGTGCATATCTTTTGGTTCTTTATTTTATGATATTAGTCACTAGATATGCAAACTTAAGCACACAAAGTTGTATAAACACAGAAGTTCTCTTCAGCATAATCAAGACTGAGCAATCAAAAACAGAAAGAGGAAGCATTAAAGCATAGACACAAAAGACTTGCAGAAAATTAAAAATCCAGCAATGGTGATCTGGTTCCATAAACTAAGCTCTTTATGCAATTGCGCTATTATTCCACCGACACGAAAGGTAAATTCAAACTGACTGTGCTGAAATGGACAGGTCTCCACAATGTATTACAGTTCATCAATTTTAAGATGTATTCTTTTATGTACCAACATCTTGGAAATATAGATAATTGGGGCAGTTGTGATACAGCTCTGTTGCCTGCACATCAAAACGACAGAGTCGAACTTGTGAAATGACTGTTTGCTGCTTGGAAAAAAGTCCCCTGAAACAATTATTTGTCTTTTAGGGGCTGAAATACTTTCCCCTAGTCTCTTAGGGTTAGGTGGTAAATTTAGTATATTTAGAAATATTCAGGAAGTGGATCAGTGGCTAATATTTTTTATGGCTTTTAAAAGCTGCAAAATCATCTAAGCACTGGATGACATAATGGAAAAAAAAAATACAGACATTGGAGACTCCAAGTGAAAAACTGACTATGATTTGATTACTGAATATGAAATTTTATGTTATTTCATGCAATTTATTTCTTTTATTATTTTTTTATTTAATTAATTAATTTATTTATTTTTGGAGAGGTTTTCGCTATAGGGCATGTGCGCTTGCCAGACAGACAGAGAGAGACATAGAGACAGAAAGCGAGAAATCACCCCCCCAGGGGGGATGGTCACGCCGCAATCCCTTCTCCTCCATTCTCCTCTCGGGATCTTGGGCATGCACGCACACACGCCCAGCGTGACTTTTAAGCCACCCAGTCCGGGACGCGAACCGTGGTCGACTACGTGGGAGTCCAGCGACATAGCCATTATGCTAACTGCTGGTTCCCTCATGCAATTTATTTTTGCCTGACTTTTCCTTTTTAATGTATTTGCAAAATGGCTACCTTAGAAATACATATCTAATTAAAGCTAAAACTAAAATAAAATTAAAAAGAACACATATATTGGGCTGACTCTAGGGCCTGGTGGTTAGGACAGCTGGATTCTACAGAGCTGACCATGTGGTTCCAGTACCAAACTCCACTGCTTGAAAAACACGCTGAGTGCACATATGGACCCCAAATCCCAAGACAGAGTGATGGAGAAGAGATTGCAGCAGGACTATAACCTGTGGGGCATGCTTCCTCTTCTCCCTCCTTCTCTGTATCTCTCTGGTGAATGCATGCACTATCAAAAACAAAATACGCATATTAAATTTAAAATAAATTTTAAATGATGAAAATGATAAGTTCACTGCCAGCATTTTTCTTTCTTAGCAGGATGTACAGTAATAGCATATCTCTCATAAAACGGTGTCTTAGATTTGATGACTAAATTATAGCAGTGTCTTGTGAAACACAAGGATGGTGTAAAACAGAAAATTTATGTATTATTTCAGTGGGAAAAAATTAAAATGGTAAAAGTAACTAGAAAAACTACAAACAAAACAAGCACCATTAACAATATGAACTAGTAGAAAGAGTAAGAACTCGACGTGATCCTGTTTTCATTGAATTCATTTATATACTTTTTTTTTTTGCTATGCTTTCATCCTAAAATCAGATTATCTTCACATTCCCCCAGAAGTTGTCTCATGAGTTCCAATGTTAAAAATGTATTACAGGATTGCCTAAATGCTCTGACTATATATATTTAGAAAACATTTCTCACTGTCTAGGAACCTTTATTTCTTCTGCTTATGTTTTGAGGAGGTTAGAAATTAAACATTGCTCTTTACATAACATTGTATAAATTGCAATATTCTTCTTCATTCTGTATCCTTTTTAATCTAAGAATTAGTAACAATTGAAAACAATGCTGAGAGATGGCATCAGGAAAGTAGAGTGGAACTTTCTCCCTTAACTGTTGTGAACGCCACATGTGACGGTGTATTTTCTTACCTATCATATATTAATGTGTTAATACAAACTATGTTTTAATATACAATTATTTTTGTAAGATTCTAATGCCCCACATCAGTACTGCTGCATCATTCTAAAATATACCTTGTATATTTATCAAGAATCTTCCCTAACATTTCTCCTAGACCCCAGCATCTCCTTTTTTTTATTTTTTTGGAGAGGTTTTTCACTATAGGGCGCGTGCGCTCACCAGACAGACAGAGAGACATAGAGACAGAAAGCGAGAAATCACCCCCCAGGGGGGATGGTCACGCCGCAATCCCTTCTCCTCCATTCTCCTCTTGGGATTTTGGGCATGCAAGCACACGCGCCCGGCGTGAGTTTTAAGCCACCGGGTCCGGGATGCGAACCGTGGTCGACTACGTGGGAGTCCAGCGACATAGCCATTATGCTAACTGCTGGTTCC
>NW_006160189.1:1112308-1114059 GCF_000334495.1 Tupaia belangeri chinensis | reverse complement strand
ACCGGCTATGTCGCTGGACTCTCATGTAGTCAACTGCGGTTTGTGTCCCTGACCCGGTGGCTTAAAACTCACGCCGGGCATGTGTGCGTGCGTGCGTGCGTGCCCAAGATCCCAAGAGGAGAATGGAGGAGAAGGGATTGCGGCGTGACCATATCCCCCCTGGGGGGTGTTTACTCACTTTCTGTCTCTCTGTCTCTCTGTCTTTCTGGCAAAAACATGCGCCGTATAGCAAAAACCTCTCAAAAAAAAAATTTATTCTTTTTTTAAAAAGAGTTATACATTATATTATTTGATGGTTATTAGTCTGATTGTTGGGCTAGTCCAGTAGCCTGGTGGTAGGGAGAGCAGGTCCTGAATGGCTTATTGTTATTTTAATCCCAGCCCCAGGGGCTTGGGGTCAGGAGATGGCATAACCATTACATAGCTAAACTCCCACATGGCTGACCATGGTTCAAGTCTCAGACTTGGAGGCTTGAGAAAGATGCCAAGCATGTGTGCGTGTGTGCCCAAGAGCCCAGGAAGAGAATGGCGGAGAGGGGATTGTGGTCTAGCCAACCGCCCAGCGGGTGATTTCTCACTTCATCTCTCACTGTCTCTGTTTCTCTCTCTCTCTTCTCCAGTGAACACATGAATCCTAAGGCAAAAATCTCTAAAATAAAATAAAATATCCTCTGGATACATGTATATGCACCCACTAAGTCCCCATAGGATGAGATGGAGAAGAAGGGATTGTGACATGACCATACCTCATAATGGGTGGCTTCACTCCCGCCCTTGATCTCTCTCTCTCTCTCCCCTACAAATACACATATCCTCTGGAAATTCAGGAAGAAGAAGAAAAAAATCAGATTGTTACAAAACTAATATTCTTTTTCCAAAAGAACTAAGATTAGAGAGTTGATCATAATCGTTAAGGAAATAGCTACTACCATACAACATTTTACCACGTCATGCTATGTATAATTTTATTTTTAAAGATTTTTAATTGTTATTTGTAAGTTATATTACATTGAGTTTATAATTATGTTGACATTATGGACTTTTAAGTACTTTAAATAGAAAAGTCAAATTAAGAAATATTTAGTGAGTACCTAATAAGTCAATACTGCTCGTGGCATTATAAGAAAACATTTTTTAAAAGTTTTAAAACAAAAAACAAATTGGGTCATACCTATAGCTTAGTGATTAATGATGTCAGATTCTGTATGGCTTACCATGGTTCAAATCCTGAAAACCTGGCCAGGCACGTATGTGTGCATGGCCCAAATCCCAATAGAACGAGAAATGGGAAAGGACTGTGGCATGACCATGCCTCTTATAGAAGCTTTCTTTCTCTCTGTGTGTGTCTCTCTGTCTCTGGTGAGTAAACATGTCTTCTGACAAATATAAATGAATAAATAAATAAGAAGTATGTTTTTGAACACCATTCTTTATATTGCATTTATAGTTATGACAATGTACAATAAGTCATTAAAATGTTTTTTATCATGTTATCAATAATATAGCATATTGTGATGAAAGTTAACAGAAAATACTTTCATTGCAAACTGAAATTTCTTCTACTCTGTAGTAAGTAGTTCATAATAGAATTCACTACATTGTTTTGACATAATGCTCAAATAGTAACACACACTATAATAATATCTATCTAATGAGATAGCTTAGAACAAATAAGTCTGTTGGATTAGAGATGACTCAAGAGAAAAACAAAATTCAATGTGGTGTGATCTGGCGAAATGTACAAATCACAT
>NW_006160189.1:1096818-1110087 GCF_000334495.1 Tupaia belangeri chinensis | reverse complement strand
GGTGTGATCTGGCGAAATGTACAAATCACATAATTAAAGTCCTACATAGTTTATTATCAAATTAGAAAATAAAATAAGCAAAGCTGACATCGTTTTCCTTATAACAAGTAGGGCAATTTCTGTGAATCCTCACATCTGGTTATCAGTAGTTTAAAGGAACTGTCCATCTGCTTGAGGTCAGTAATGTAATTAAACACATTAGCATTCTCTCTTTTATTTGGGGGTACTCTTCATGAGAAAACATGATTCTGGAAGCTGCAGAATGCCAGGAACTTCGGATCAGTTAATCAGCAGAAATACATTTTGAATTTTAATTCCTATGTGAACACTATGATTAAGTGACTTCCTTAAGTAGAAATTATGATAAACATGCCTTCATGTCTTCTTGAAAGGGAAAACTGGCTTACTCACTCAACTCCACAGCCTCCACAAGTGTTAAAGCAGACTGCATTTGTTAAAACTAAAACTTTCAGTTACTAGTTAAAAAATAGCTCTGTGATGAATGTCGTTGAGGGTATTGAACAACACATTTCAAGTTCTGACTTATTTAAAATGAAAAGAAACATAATTTAAAAATTTAAAAATCTGTGATTGTTCTGTGTTGGTTATCAAATCAGATAGAATTTCAAATGCCTTATTATATGCTAATAGAGTAATGTTAAGTAGAAAATATACCATTTCTAAAAATATGTCATCATGTAAGATTAGTGTCTTATATAATAATGCATAAAGGTAAATCAGATTTTTAAAATTTACAGATTAAATTTTAAATCCTCATTATCTGTTAAGAAATGACTAAATTTTTATTTTATATTTTTAAGATGTTGTTTGGACTCGCATCATAAATATCTATGGTTAAAAATTTGGACATAAAAACCTTCATAATTCTTTGATAGTATCAACATCTTAAAAATGTGCCATGTATTAGGCATTAGGTAACTTTAAGTTTAGTGTTTATTTGAAAAGGAAATCTGACTTACTATGGAAAAATTCTAATCTTCCTCAATATGATTGTTAATGCAGTAACCACATAATTTGTTTCTGGGAAGATACGATTCCCCCAAATATTTAGTACATTATATTCAGTTGGATATTAGTGATCGTCATATGAAATTTAAAATGGCAAATATTGAATAGAGACCAACCTACTTGCAGTAAAAGTTTACATACTCTAGATTGAATTCTGCTCTTCTGAGGTGCTGTTTACAGCACACTAAAGTAAGTTCAATTTTACCGAACAACTATGTGCTATTTGAACTCACACATTTCAGTACAGTTTTCTAAGGTATTAGTATTGCCTCTCATTGAAGCCCTAAACTTTCAGCACCTTTTTTCTTTTTCTTTTGGCCATTATGCTAAGGATATATAATTTCTGCTGATTTAGGTATGTTGTGCCAGGGCAGTAAGTATGCAATTAGCTTTAGTTTAAGTGATAGCAGCATGCTATAAATAAGATTCTTAATTGTGTTTGCAAGATTAAAATTTAGCCTCATTGTTTGTTCCCTTTATTTCTTTGGTGGCATTGTGGTATATTCACATTGCTACCTCTAAATGAATGTCAACTTGTTTTACCTCGACTGCAACCGATCGATACTTCATTAGGCTGAATTGTCTTGTGCCCATGCAACCTTGAAGCTGTGGCTTAATTACCACCGGTATTATGCAGTGGCTCAGAGAGCTGTGCTCAGCTGTGTCAGTTTTGGAAAAGAAAAACTTTAAAAGCCATGACATTACCTATGTCCAGGAAAAATGGCCACTTTTTTTTTTTAATAGTAATGTTTAATAAATTAAGCAGTAATGATTTCTTACCAAATTCATTGAAATACACAAATAGAAAAAAAAGTTCACTTTTGAAATTCTTTCCATTTCACAAAGCTCCCTGAACAAAAATATAATTTCCCTGATCAAGTCATTGTGCAGTACAGATAATTTTAAATTAATGGCAAAATTGCATTCATAAGAAAGAGAAGAGAGGCAAAAGTGCAGTCAAATGGCAATCATGACAAATGACATCTCTTGTCCAAGAGTCATTTTTCCTCACTAGACTGATTTGTCATCCTCACTTTTGACATTTTTCATCCTGCTATGAAATCACACTGACAGAATAAGATATTTCTAGACTTAACAGCAGGCCACAGAAGATGGTTTCGTGCCTCCATTTATTTTTTGGTTGGTTGTTTCAATTTTGATTTTCAAGCTGCTCAAATCTGGACATACAAAACTTAGTCCTAAGAAAATATTATTATTTAAACAACTCTATGGAAGAAGACAATTTTAAAATAAGATGTGAAATGATACATAATATGCTTAATTGACAATAAATCTCTCTACTGCTCACATTTTAAATGTACCCAAGTTGTGTTTGGCATATCATTTAATGAATCATTTAACAGTATAGGAGTTTATGCCAAGGTCTTAGAATTGGAACCATCCCACGGAAAAATAATCAAAACAAGGAGATTGTTCATCACCTCACAGAGCCACAAAATTTAGATGGGAATTTGGCCTTAGAATTTGTATTCGTTTCCTAGGGCCGTCATAACAAAATACCACAAACTGCTGGCTTAAAACAGAAATGTATTGTCTCACAGTTCGGAGGTTAGAAGTCTGAAATCAAGGTGTCAGCAGGACTTTGCTCTGTAGAACCTGGAGAGGAATGTTTTCTTGTCTCTTCTTAGTTGCTGGTGGGCTGCCAGCAGTCTTTGGCATTCCTTGGCTTGCAGTGCATGATTTCAATCTTTCCACAGCCTACAGACAAATTTAGGCTCAAGACAGCCTCCTGAGCTTGAGATTAAATGAGATTTCTTTATTCCTTCTTCCTTTGCTTCTTGCTTTCACTTTTTTTTCTTCCTCCTTTCTTTCTTCCTTCCTCTCTCCCTCCCCCTCCTTCCTTCCTTCCCTCCTTCCCTCCCTTTCTTGCTTTATTCCTGAAACAGTTATTGAAACACTACGATTTGGCAGGAAATTAAGCTAATATTTAGGGGCATTAAAAAGTTTCTCTTAATTACATCACAGTTTAGTTACAGGTGGCAAGAGGGAACAAACAACCATGTAATCTGAAAATATTCTTTAAACCATGCTTATTTGTGTGTGCCCATAGACATCATTTGAGAATCTTGCTAAAATAAAAACTCAGAGATAGTAAGTCTGTATTGTGGCCCAGGATTCCACACGCGAAACAAATGTCCGAGTAACGATATCAACACTCTTTTGTGGAGAACACTTCAGAAACACATTTTTGAAAGGCACAAATGGAGGAGAAAGGATTAACTCTAGCTAAAGAACTGGAACATTCTTGAAGAATATAGTTACATGTGATCTTTATCCATAGTAAAGAACCAGAAGCATGTTGTCACATAGAGAACAGGGTCAAGAGCATTGCAAAATATAAAGAAATGTTCTAGGAATGGAATTACAGTGTGGCGGAAGCGAAGACTAGACTGGAATTGCAGTGTGGGAGAAGTGAGGCATTTGCAGTGAGCGGAAGACAATGATTTATTGATATGTAACTGTGTCTTTGCAAGGTCTGTTCAGGAGAGTAAACTTAACCCTATTCAATGGAGAACCAGACCCATGTGATAGAGTGGACTTATGCTAAGAAAGATCTAATAATCAGAAACACAGAATCCATTTAGCAAATATTCAAGTGCTAGCTAGGTGCTAAGTAGTATCTATTCTTCATGAAGCACTAATGAAGATGACAAGCATTTTTTTCTGCTTGGTCTTGTGTTCTAGTGGAAAGTTACAGTCTTTTAGACTGATGCAAATCATCGCTGAAGGAGGAGAGGCATCAACGAAAACCATGAATTCAAAATGCTGTTGAGATCAGACTAATGTCTTGAGAAAATACTGTTACTGTAGAGTCTTAATAAATAGTATTGTAAATAGCAGGTTTGGAACTTCAGGTTAAAAACAGTAATTTTAAACACATGTTACTTTCCGCTTCCATTTAAGCTCCCTCCCTGATGTGAAAATAGTATAATTAAAAAATAAATAAATAAATGTGAAGTGGGCATGGGGGAAATGGATGATTGCAAAAACCCAACAAGAGAAGGACAAAGGGTGAGGATTTAGAAGATAACAGCAGAAAGACAGGAACCTGCCCAGCAGAGGGGTGGGTGGCAACTACCTCAGCAGACGAGCATGTAGAAGTCTAAGTGTGCGGTAAGTTGAGGAGGTAGAAGGGTACCAAGAGCCAGGTATGTTACCCTGTACCACCCCAGGAAGACTCAGGATTTAAAACATGCATTTCTGAAGGCATTTCTGAAGCATGCATTTCTGAAGGTTTTGTTGACTAAGCCAGGAACAAGTAAGACTCCTCCTTACCCAATTAAGCCAGGGGAAAGGTAGGCTTCTAATATGGTAGAAGAGGCAGTTATCTGGAAAAGACCAACAGGACCTAGACTCATGGATGCCAGACACAACTAAGGCATGAACATGAGGAAGTTAAATGAAAACCTGCATTGGGAATGGTGAGACACCTTCCCTCATCACATATAGCTCTGTTCTCCCATTCAACTGAGTGGCAGCCAGACCAATGAGAATAGGTCATTTTTCTTTAGAAAATTGATGAGATCAAAGAAAAAGCAATTTGCAAACACATATATAGACTATTCGATAGAGAAGATCTCCAAAAAAATCCCTAAAAAGAAAGGGGGAAAGAAAAAAGAACGGATTTGGAAATGTTTAGTTCATTTCTTGTTTCTTTTTTTTTTTTTTAATATAATGATGGTTAATTAAGGATTGAAAAAATCTTATAAAATGAAAGTGAGAAACTGAAATTTAAAAAGAGACAAGGAACTGTAGACAAAGAGTACAAGTTAAGGTGGAATAAAATGAAAGCAAAATAATCCACTACTCCAACAACAAACCTTGTCTTCAGAGATTTACAAGAAAAAAATGAATTACATAAAAGTTCTATCAGAAACTATGAAATAACAGAATACTAAGGAAAGAGGTTTTGGAAATGAAAGTTTTTATAGGAAAAGATTTTTCAGACAGTGGAAAGCTTGGAAGTTAAGGTTTTGCTATCTCCCAGAAAGTAGGACAAAATGGCAAAGTGATGGATAAATATTATAGGAAAAATAAGGAAAGTAAGGAGCCATTAAAGGAATGCCACAAAGAGCAAACGGAGGAATCAGAAAAAAGGAAGATCATCGGAAATAACTTTCCAAAAATGTTTCAGATAGACATGTATTTATAGATTGAAGAGACTGACTAAATGTGCAGGACAGTACAAGAAAAAAGAGACACACAAAGGCAATTTTTTTATAATTTCAAAACAATAGAGGCCAATACAAAGCATGAAAGCTTCTAGGAAGTCAATAAACAACCAAACATATAAATGAAGCCAAGAATCTGCTTGTATTAACTTTTTTATAGTATTACTAGACTGTAGAAAAAAAAATGTATCCTAAATTCTGAGAGAAAATTATTTCTATCTCAGAATTCCATTCTATTAGGTCATTCGTAAAGTCTGGATGTATTTTTCTGTTTTTTTTTTTTTTTTCTTTTTTTAATGCAAAAATGCTTCATGACTTTCCCTATGACCCAATAGATAAGCTGTGGTCCAAGAGTAAGTTAAAATAAAGACAACTTTACAGAGGTAACATATTAACACCCCACCCTACTTTTGCTTTATTTCTTAGGCAGCTCTTAACAAAACAAGATGATAAGTAAAAGCTGAGGACTGCATAGGATGTCAAAACTAGGGAGTCCGGGGACCAGCAGTTGGCATAATGGCTATGTCTCTGGACTCCCATGTGGTCAACTGTGGTTTGAGTCCCAGACCCTGTGGCTTAAACTCATGCTGTGCATGTGTTCACGTGAGCCCAAGATGCCGAGAGGAGCATGGAGGAGAAGGGATTGTGGCATGGCTATCACCCCCAGGAGGGTGATTTCTTGCTTTCTGCTCTCTGTCTCTCTCTGTCTTTCTGGTAAGCACAACTGCCCTATGGCAAAAACCTCAAAAAAAAAAAAAAAAAAAAAGAACACTGGAGGGAGACAGGGGGATACCTGGGATAATGCAGAAAGAAAGTTTAAAGCTGATGATAACACATATTGTATCCTCAGCTGGATTGGTGTGAGGCAACCTAAGTGATGTATAGTGATTAAATGTATAAAATAAATTCAAATTAAAAAATAATGACAGCTGCCCTGAAGACCTACAAGCAAATATTTCTGACAGGAACTCAAAAAATGTAGGACGCGAGAATGAGGTTTCCACACACACACAAAAAAAAAACCCCAGATAAATCCATCTATACACATCAACAAGAAATACATATGCTTCTGGTGAAGTTTGTAGATGGATTAGTCACAGGTTCTTAAGATATTAAGCAAATGAAAAGATGGAGCAATCAATTCTAAGGAAAACAGAAAGTATTATGAAAAGCTAAATATAACCACCATATACTATATCTGTTTATGTTAACATATATTATTATAATAATGTAAACGTGATGATCAATTATTTTTATAGGTCTTTGTCATAGGGTGCACGCACTCACCAGAGAGACACAGAGAGAAAAAGTGGAAAATCACCACCCAGAGGGGATGGCCATGCTGCAATCCCTTTTCCTGCATTTTCATCTTAGGTTTTGGGGCATGCACACACATGCACCCGTTGTGATTTTTCAAGCTATCTAGTCTAGGACTTAAACTATGATTAGTCATGTGAGAGTTCAGCACCTTAACTACCATGACACCTGCTTGCCCCACATGATGATTAATTTGAACTACAACTATAAGGACAGGAATTAAAAGGGATTGGGAAATATAAGACAGTTAACTCATTCTGTTCAATTTTAAAAGGTCAAATGATACCTTCTAAGATAAAAAAAAAGGTAATAATTTTGATTGCGGAAACATGAAATGAATATACCAAAAAGAACAGATGAGAGTTGAAAGTGATTGGTGTTGAAAGTGATAAAGGCAGAGAAGGGGAGTATTACTTTGCTCCACAAGCCATTTGAAATGTAAACTTATATTTGTTTGCTACCTTAAAAATTGTAGTAAAAGTTTAAAACACCTTACATGTAAACTTTAATATAATAAAGAGGGATATATACCAGAACCTTTCCAGCAGGATAGGAGGAAAGACTTCACCCCTAGGATTAGGTGGGCAGGAGTGCCTGCCTCTAGGAGAAGTGGCATTTAAATGGACTTGAAGTTGGAGACGGAACCAGATCTGTCTAAAGAAATACCTTAAAGTCAGTGCTTCTGGTAATTCAGAGACTATACTAGAAAGAATGGATTTTAGGTAGTGAAAATAAATGTCCACAGTGAGGGAAAAGATACAGCAGTCTTAAATGAGGTCACAAATGGGAGGGGGGAGGAGTGTGGCAGAAAATGTGGGACATTGCTGCTCATACTAAGGAATTTTATCTGAAAATCAAAGGAAGCCATCCAAAGATTCAGAACTAGGGGCATAGAGATGATAAACCAGCTTCTTATTAAAAAAGGTAAATTATGTAAGCAGGAGAAAACCGTTTGTGTTTTAGGAGAGAAGAGATGGTGTCTAGAGCAGGTGGATGCTAATGGACTAGTAGAAGAGCAGTCAGATTCCAGCTCTCAATTGGATGTTGGGATTTCACTCTCTTTTATAAAGTTTATTGTTTCTTTCCATGGGTGGTGGTGGGGAGATGGACAAGGATGAGAGAGACAGGGAGATGGAGAGAGAGAGAGAGAGAGAGAGAGGGAGAGATAGTCGCTATCAGCAGGATTCTCACACTGCAATCCGCCCCCAGCTTTAGCCAGTCCTAGATCATGAAACATGCGCTCAGTGTGTTCAGGGAGGTCTCCAGAGGCAAACACAGAACCTTCCTCTGTCGGTGGGTCTTGCAGAGTATTGCTGTTACTGCTGGCCACTGCCCTGCCCTCTTAGAGGCTAAGATTTCTGATGGAGGTATGAAGGAGCTGCAGATGAAAAATCAGGGAGGGCTAAAACTGAAGGAAAGGTAGGAACAGTAAGGATGTCCAGATTCAGAAGACTATTTGCAAAAGAAATGTACAGGACCTAGTGACTAATTTCATATAGAGAATGGAAGGGAAAATATCGAAGACTCAGGTATTTGAAGATTTGAATTTCAACAGAGTGATGCTATTGCCCCTCTTGAAATATTAGAAACTGGGAAAACATATTTTTAATAAAATGTCGATTATTTCACTAAGGCATATTTTGATTTCAATAAGTGCTGAAACCTCACAGTAATTTTTGGAATCATTCTACAGCTTTCAAATGAGATGTCAGAAATTTTCCTGAACTTTGGGATTCTTAAATCAGATTGGAGTGCCCAATTTGTTAAAATATGGTTTAGAAGTAGGACTGTTATTCTCTTAGTCCCATAGGCTCATAAATGGAAATCACCCTGGTCAAACATCTTTTCTTAATTCACATAATCCATGTGAATACTCTGTTCTAGTAATTTATTTTCAAACCTCAAACTTTTCATATTGTCTTCATCTTTGATTTAGCTTTTCATCTCATTTGTCCCAACATAGTGCAAAATTCTGTGGTCGTTATATTCTGTTTTCTTTTTCCTCTTCAGTTTGGACGGTCTGTGGTAGACAACTTCACTAGGAATCAGTTACTGTCTCATCATAGTATCTTGATATGTAAGGCTACAGTTGTCTATGAAATTCTTGACTGTCAGTGTTAAGTAGAGGGTTTTTCTTTGTAGCCATGAAAAGTGTTCTTTTCTTTTTTAAGAATTGTTTAACTTTATTTGTTTATAATTTTATTTTATTTATTCATTCATTTATTTTAATTTGATCACACACACACACACACACACACACACACACACACACAGAAGGAAAGTGAGAAAGCAAGCTACCAGATCCAGGACTTCAACCATGGTCAGCCATGTGGAAGTGTCCAGTACCTTAACCACCATGCCACCTGCTGGTCCCCAAAAGTGTCCTTGAAAATTGCTCCGTGTGTTTTAATTTGTCCACTCCTGGTTTCAGTTACATTTATTGGAAACTCTTCTCAGGGCCAGCAAGTAAGCAGGGTCCTGTGTCTGTTAGGTACCCTTGCTCTAATGCAGTTTGTCTCTCTTTTTAAAAAAGTTTATTCATCTTTTCCATAAACAAGAAAGAGAAAGAGATATAGCACCACCACCACCACCACCATCACCACCACCAAAAAAAAAAAAAAAAAAAAGATCCTAACCCTGCAAGCCATCCTGCAGCTTCAGCCAGCCCTGAATTACTGGCTCACACGTCCCTGGGAGGTCTCTCTGCAAACTCAGCCTTTCACAGGGGGTCAAATTTGCAGGCTGTTGGTGTTTCACATCTGCTCCACCATCTGGCCCCACCATCCAGCCCCACTTACGTAATCCGACTTAAAGTGAAAGGTTAGAGACTTTTCGTTTTCAAATTTTGTTTCTCTTAAGTGAACAATTTCCTTTTCTGAAACAGGTTCACTTTGTTTTCAATGAATTGGTTAACACTCTCAGAGACAGGTAAACATTAAAAGTAAAATGTAGGTCTTCTGAAAAATCGAACGCTTAACTGACCGAAGTCCCCACTGTTTTACTCGCTTGCTTACTTACGGCATCACTTCTTTATTGTGTACTTACACTGCCACAGACAGAGTTAGCGTCTTACGATAGGACACTGTGTGACTTCTGCTTTGGGACATTATTTCCCTTTAATTCTTAATACCTTTTTTACATTTGAGTATTTAGGATTTGGGTAAAAACTTATTTAATTGATTTGCCTTTTAGATTATGTTTTCAAGTTTCTTTTCATGTTTCTGAGATGTTATAGCATCCAGTAAGGATATGATTTTGCCGTATGTCCAATGGTTTCATTAATACAGACTTTATACATATCCTGGAACTCTCTTAGATGATAAATTCTCAAGAGGAACCAGCAGAGGGCGTAATGGCTATGTTGCTGGACTCCCACGTAGTCACGGTTCAAGGCCTATACTCGGTGGCTTAAACTCACACTGGACGCATGTGCGTGCATACCCAAGATCCTGAGAGGAGAATGGAAGAAAAGGGATTGCGCCATGGCCATCCCCCTGGGGAGTAATTTCTCACTTTCTGTCTCTCTGTCTCTGTCTTTCTGGTGAGCACATACACCCTACAGCAAAAACCTCTCAAAAAAAAAATTCTGAAGGAAAAGTTTATGTCCATTAACCCTTTAAAATTCCTAGAATGGTCTGTGATTATGGATTTATTATTTGCATACTGATGTTATTTTATTTTTCTTTATCCTTCATAGCACTATTTTAACATTCAACTCATTTGTGCTTGCCAAGTTTGCTCTTGGCTTTAGAAAAATTATTCAGACAATGAATTTCTACTTCTCACAGACAATTTCTTTCCTACATTGAAATATGAAAAATCACATGGGTGTTCAATGAACATCTGAAGTTTATTATTCTATTATTCTACAAAGTAAAGGAACTTCATGCTGTGATCTCAGATAGGGTTCAGTTGTTTGTAGCTTCTGCAGACAATAAGCCTTGGGGCCAGCAAGTAGTGTGGTGGTTGGGGTGCTGGACGCCCACATGGCTGAGCGCGGTTCTAGTCTTGGACCTGGCACTTTCTCTTTCTCTCTGTTTCTTACTGGTCAAATTAAAAATAATAGTAATTAATATTATTACTAAGTAATATTAAAAATAGAAATATGCCTTCAATGTAGAAATTTGTACCTATGAATCACACTTATGTATAAAAATGCTTTAAATTCATTTTTAGCTTTTAAATTCTATAAATGTAATGTGGCTCTTTATAGACACTTATATTTTAGAGTTTATATTTACAGTAAAATTTGATTCATCATATATACAAAATATTTTTTAAAGTTTACTTATTTAATGAGAGAAAGGAGGGAGAGAGGAAAAGAGAGAGAGAGAGAGAGAGAGAGAGAGAACCTCAGCAAGGTCTCACCCCACAGTGATCCCAGCTGTCTACCAGCCAGTCAAAATCATGGGCACACCTGGCAGGTTCAGGTCAAAGAGGGACCCAAGCCCTGGGCCTTCCCGGGTGGCTCCAGTTCTATGTGGCAGTGTTCTACTGCCTCTGCCACAATGGTCGGGACCACATACACACACTATTTTGATCCTTATTTTAAGCAGCTTTTTATAAACCAGATTAGAGAAATTCATTTGCTACATAGTTTCATTAGTTCTTATTTTCTCGAAAACATGTCCAAAAATTTTAATAATTAGAAAAAAAAATTTAGCCAAATTAAAAAAAATTTGTTTTGTAACGTTTAAGTCAAAACAATTACTTTATAATCAAAATGCGTTATGGCAATAATTTAATACTTGTAAAGATACTTTAACATATTAGCACTGAAATGTTCTGAAAGAGAAGTAGTCTTGCTTCCTGTGAACAGAATATTGTGGTGATTCCAAGTATCTGGAGAATATAACATGACACAGACCCTCTAAGCCCAGCATATCTTGACTCATTTTCACAAAAGAAAAGCAGTCAGGAGAAGATAGAATTGGCTTTTTGGGGGACCAGCATGACATAAGGGTTAAATCACTGGACATCGTCAAAATTGACTGTGGTTCAAGTCCTGGATCTGGTGACTTAAAATTCATACCAGGTATGTGTACATGTGTGGCCAAAATCCCAGGAGAAGAATGGAAGAGAAGAGATTGCAGTGTGGCCTTTCCTCCTGGGAGGTGATTTCTCACTTTTACTCTTTCTTTCTCTCTGGTGAGTACACACGTCCTATAGCAAAAATCTCTCTCTGGTGCTCTCAAAAAAAAAAAAAAAAAAGACAAAATTGACTTTTTCATTTTTCTTTCTAGTCACAATTTGCCCTGCTGTTAAGCTCATCTCTTTAAAATAATAGTTTCTATAACTTGTTTTAGTTTTTATATCATTTTAGCCTTCCAAACAGTATGGTTTTGTCCACTTACATTTGACTAAAGAATTTTGCTTGAGAAAAATCATTATTGGATTAGTTAGACACAAGTGATGTTAATTACTTGTATTTGAAAAAATATTTTGAATTACTCACAAAGCCCAATGTTATTTGCCTTTAAAAAAAGAAGAAGGGCCAGCAGCTAGTATGGAAGTTGAGTCAGCTAGAACCCACATAGCTGACTCCTCAATTTGAGACCTGGACAGGAGACTTGAGAATCATGCCAATACGTGTACATGGGAGCCCAAAATGCCAAGAGGAGAATGGAAAAAAAGGGATTGCAGTGTGACCAACCCCCTGGGGGATGATTTCTCACTCCCCATCCCCCTCTCTCCAGGGAGCACATGTACCCTATAGCAGAAACTAAAAACTAAAATAAAAAAAAAAAAGAATACAAAATGCAAGAGATGCTTTCATTAAAATTCAATTAAATTTTGTGTATTGATGGGAACAGGAAATAATATGAAGTCAAAAAAGATGCATGCTTGGTAGGACCTGGATAAACTTCAAGATTCATTTGGATTAGGAATGATATTTAGGTAGTAAAATATTTTACCATTATTAATACATTAGTTTTATTATTATCAAACTTTTTAAATATTATCAAACATTGAAGTCTAAATGACAACTGGTGTGTCTTTTTAAAATTTTGTTTCTTAATTTTATTTATTTATGTATTATGTAAATTTCAGGAGAGTGAGTACTCTCACCAGAAAGAGAGGAAGGGACAGGGAGAAGGCTCCCTAGAGAGCCTTGGTAATGCCTCAACCCCTTCTCCACTTCTCTAATGTCAAGATTTAAGGCATGCTCACACATGTGCCCAGCAGGTTTTTCAAATCACAGTAGTTGGGACGTGAGCTTCAGCCTCCCATAAACACCAGACTATCAGTCAGGATATTTATTTATTTATTTTTTAATGAGAGAAAGAGACAGGGACACTCCTGTCCCCTGACAGAAAGTCTTGCCATATCTGATCCTCCCTGAAGTTTTCCAGACATTCAGGATCACAGGCGTGCTCACGGGTATGCTCACGTGAATAACTGGAGTGCTTAGATGTACCCAGGATTCAAACCTCATCCTTCTCATTTGACTTCGGTGTTGGGCGAGATATCCTACCACCTATGTAACCACAACAGTGCCATGGTTTAGTAAATATTTCTTTACAACTTTACTGAGGTACATGTGATACATCAAAACAGTCACTTATTTTAAGTATACAGTGTTTAGTATATTCAGAGTTGTGCAAGAATGCACACATCTAATTTTAGATTTGTGTCACCCCTAAAGGAAGCTCCATACTCATTAGGGGTCATTCTCTATAGCCATACTTCTTAACCTCTCTATCGGTCTCATCATCTCTCTCTGACAAGT
>NW_006160189.1:1092927-1096787 GCF_000334495.1 Tupaia belangeri chinensis | reverse complement strand
CCTATGGCAATTTAAAAATTATACAATGATATAGGATCCCTCCATAAGAATTCCTGGACTAGAAGATGGGATTCTGGTCACATGGAAGCTACTCTTGCCAAATCCCACCTTTCTCTTCTCCATAGACAAAAAAAGAATACACCTCTGAAAAACTTTAAGAGTTAATGAACGTATGTATTTCTGCTAAATTGTAAAATAAGTACTTTAAGTGACTAGGTTTTTTTCATTGTCCACATTATTTTAATTTCTACTTTGTTTCTCTGGAGCCTCTATATCATTAGAATGATACTCTTACTTCTTTGTGAACTACAAGTCTTGCCAGATTGATGGCAAAATGTGAGATTCTTCATTTACAGAATGTTTGGAAAAATGAATTTGAACCCAACTAATACTTTTATGTCAGTGCATTGTGCTGTGTTACTTAAATAAACAAAAATATTTTGTTTTCCTGAAAAAATAATATCCAAATGTTGAGTAAATGAAAAGCTACACCACAGGGAATGTCAAGATCAATAAAGAAGGAGAGTGATAAAAGCAAAAGCCTTGGGAATCACAGTTTACCTTGGCAATAATTACAAAGTGTTGATGGCATGATCATGATGAACTGAAATGATCATTGACAAAGTGAAAACTATCAGTCAAATGTTCGTGAGTTAGCAAGTTATTTATCGAGTTTCTACTACGCTGTCTGTGTTCTCATAGACGATTCTCCTTGATGAGAGTCAGATAAAATCCTGTAGCTCTCTGAAACGTACAGACAGATCCAGGTTTCCAAACATAATCATATACATTTGCTTGTCATTAGGTCTTTTCATTCTAACTGTAAATATCTGTCAGTTTGAATTTTTAAACTTTTAATTTATTTTATCTTACACTGGGGCCAAATCTGGATGGTTAATTGAACAACACACAGAAAGAAGATTATAGAATGAATGAGGGCAGGAACTTCAGAAAACATTCCTGTCTTTATGTGTATCTATATATAAATTTAAAGACCTTTGAAACATTTCAACTTCACCATCTATGTAAACTTTTGCATGTGATGCAGAATATTTTAAGTGATTATAATAAACTTTATGACTAAACCTAAATTGGCTAGAATAACAGATTATTAATAAAGTTTATTTATTTATTTATTTTTTCATGAGTAAGAGAGACAGAGAAAGAAAAAGTTGGTCGACCCGCAGTTAGCATAATGACTATATCGCTGGACTCCCATGTAATCGACCACGGTTCGAGTCCCAGACCCAGTGGCTTAAACCACACTGGGCACACATGTGTGCATGCGTGCCCAAGACCCTGAGAGGAGAATGGAGGAGAAGGGATTGCAGCGCGGCCATCCCCCTGGGGGATGATTTCTCACTTTCTGTCTCTCTGTCTCCCTCTGTCTTTCTGGCGAGTGCATGCGCCCTATAGCAAAAACCACTAAAAAAAGAAAAAAAAAAAAAAAGAAGAAGAAGTTGGAGGGTGCATTCTCTGCAAGGTTTTATTTATTTATTTATTTATTTTAAGAGAGATTTTTTGCTATAAGGCATGTGTGCTTGCCAGACACACAGAGTCAGAAACCCAGAAAATGAGTAATCACTCCACGGGGGGATGGTCATGCCACACACACACGCACGCATACACACACTCACACACACCCCACACATCCGGCATGAATTTAAAACCTCCAGATCAGCCATGTGGGAGTCCAGCAACATAACCAT
The DNA here is from genome assembly GCF_000334495.1 of Tupaia belangeri chinensis. NCBI lineage: Eukaryota > Metazoa > Chordata > Mammalia > Scandentia > Tupaiidae > Tupaia > Tupaia belangeri. Next base: position 1,095,078 of record NW_006160189.1, on the reverse strand, counting down.
TACACCATCTGCTGGTCCCTTCTACAAGGTCTTAATGTCAGGACCTGACTCTACTATCAGCCATCCATAGATCATGGGTGCATGGGTGCCCAGCATACTCAGGGGAATCTCTGGACATGAAGAAGGAAACTGCCCATACAGATGAGCCTTTTAGAGCATAGGGTTTCACCACTGTGATACCATTCAGCCCCCTAAAGCACTTTAATAGATGAAGAATGAGTCCATACAAGACTGGAATGAATGGTTGTCAATCTGCTTATTGTTCCTAGAGTAGCTTTCTTTCATGTTAAAGGGGGAAATACGCCAATCTTAGCTACCTAATTTAAATTGCACATATATATGTGTGTGTGTGTGTCTGTGTGTGTGTATTTATTTAATATAATAGGATGTGTGTACTCACTGAAGAGAATTAGAGAGAGAGAGAGAGAAAGAGAGAGAGAGAGGGAAAAAAATGAGAAATCACCCCCCCCCCAGAGGGTTTGGCCATGTTGCAGTCCTTTCTCTTCCACTCTCTCTTTGGGATTTGCGGCTCACACACATGCACATAGGCTGGCATGCTTCTCAAGATGCTGAGTCCAGGACTCAAACTTTTTAGTCGGCCATGTGGGATACATTGGTCTTAACCATCATGACACCAGCTGGCCAAAATTACACATATATTTTAAAAACTGTATTATAATTATTACTCTGCTCTTGTACATATAAGTGGGCACTGCTGTGATAAAAATATCTATAAGTAAGGATGTGACTTCTGAAAGCCATAGAGAAGGTAAGTGACTTTAAGTCACTAAGAAGCTCCGACGATATACTTTAGAGATTGTTTTAAGTAAAATTATTCTAATGCTTTGGATGTGATGAAACATGAGAATCAAGGTAAATGAATTTGTGTGCATTTGATTATTTATTGACTATTAATATTATTAATAAGGAATACATATGTGTAATTTTATATTTACATATGTTTATGTGTATATAAAAGTGTTTAACTCCCAAAATAAAAATTATAATTGTGTAAATTTTATATTACAAATGACCATTTATATTAATTATAATTAATATAAAGTAAATATTGGGCCAGCTCTGTGGCCCAATGGTTAAAGTAGCCAGATCTCACATGGACGATCACATTGTATATCCCCACTCAATATATACCAAATATCTGCACTCTATGGCAGAAATGGAAAGATCAGAAGATATAATAGTAGAGAGAATAAGTGTAGATTACACTACAGGATTACACTACAGGGATTATAAGGAAGGGGATTGGATGATAGAGATTGGGTGGTAGAGGGTAAATGTGAGGTGCAAATCTAAGAAATATATTTTTTTTTTTGAAGAGGTTGTTGCTATAGGGCACGTGCGCTCGCCAGATAGACAAAGAGAGACAGAGAGACAGAAAGAGAGAAATCACCCCCCAGGGCAGATGGCCCACCACAATCCCTTCTCCTCTATTCTCCTCTCGAAATCTTGGGCATGCACGCACATGTGCCCGGAGTGAGTTTAAGCTACTGGGTCCAGGACTTGAACCACAGTTGGCTACATGGGATTCCAGCGGAGAAAATAGAATACTCAGGTACTACAAAGTGTCATCACCCATGATATATGGAGTACAATTAAAAAGTGTGAGTTACGTGCATGACTAGTAATACATAACCCATGTATTCAAGTTGTCACAGGAGAAATAATCAAGATTGAATAACCATGACTCTTCATGAATAAATCAAGAAATCATAATAATACATAACAGAAGCAACTTTCCAGAAGACAATATAATGAAATTAGCAACAATTTTAAAATAGGTATTAAAAATGGATGAAAAAAATGCAATATAGAATACTATTGACTCATTAAAAATAATAAGCATCTTGTCATTTAAGGTGAAATGGTGACCCAGGAGGACATTATGTTAAGAGAAATACTGTATTTTTTCACTCATGTGGAAATTGAGAAACTGATTTCATAGAAGTGAAGAGTTGAAGAATGACTATTAAAGACTGAGAAAGATGGGGAAGGAGGCCGAGATGCTAATGCTGATTAGCAGAAAAAATTAGACAGATAAAAGGAATGATTTTTAGTAATATAAGATTCAATGGAATAAGTATACGGATGTGGCTTCTGAAGCCACACACACACACACACACACACACACAC
>NW_006160189.1:1088149-1092677 GCF_000334495.1 Tupaia belangeri chinensis | reverse complement strand
GAGAAACCCCCCCCCCCCCCCAGAGGGTTTGGCCATGTTGCAGTCCTTTCTCTTCCACTCTCTCTTTGGGATTTGCGGCTCACACACATGCACATAGGCTGGCATGCTTCTCAAGATGCTGAGTCCAGGACTCAAACTTTTTAGTCGGCCATGTGGGATACATTGGTCTTAACCATCATGACACCAGCTGGCCAAAATTACACATATATTTTAAAAACTGTATTATAATTATTACTCTGCTCTTGTACATATAAGTGGGCACTGCTGTGATAAAAATATCTATAAGTAAGGATGTGACTTCTGAAAGCCATAGAGAAGGTAAGTGACTTTAAGTCACTAAGAAGCTCCGACGATATACTTTAGAGATTGTTTTAAGTAAAATTATTCTAATGCTTTGGATGTGATGAAACATGAGAATCAAGGTAAATGAATTTGTGTGCATTTGATTATTTATTGACTATTAATATTATTAATAAGGAATACATATGTGTAATTTTATATTTACATATGTTTATGTGTATATAAAAGTGTTTAACTCCCAAAATAAAAATTATAATTGTGTAAATTTTATATTACAAATGACCATTTATATTAATTATAATTAATATAAAGTAAATATTGGGCCAGCTCTGTGGCCCAATGGTTAAAGTAGCCAGATCTCACATGGACGATCACATTGTATATCCCCACTCAATATATACCAAATATCTGCACTCTATGGCAGAAATGGAAAGATCAGAAGATATAATAGTAGAGAGAATAAGTGTAGATTACACTACAGGATTACACTACAGGGATTATAAGGAAGGGGATTGGATGATAGAGATTGGGTGGTAGAGGGTAAATGTGAGGTGCAAATCTAAGAAATATATTTTTTTTTTTGAAGAGGTTGTTGCTATAGGGCACGTGCGCTCGCCAGATAGACAAAGAGAGACAGAGAGACAGAAAGAGAGAAATCACCCCCCAGGGCAGATGGCCCACCACAATCCCTTCTCCTCTATTCTCCTCTCGAAATCTTGGGCATGCACGCACATGTGCCCGGAGTGAGTTTAAGCTACTGGGTCCAGGACTTGAACCACAGTTGGCTACATGGGATTCCAGCGGAGAAAATAGAATACTCAGGTACTACAAAGTGTCATCACCCATGATATATGGAGTACAATTAAAAAGTGTGAGTTACGTGCATGACTAGTAATACATAACCCATGTATTCAAGTTGTCACAGGAGAAATAATCAAGATTGAATAACCATGACTCTTCATGAATAAATCAAGAAATCATAATAATACATAACAGAAGCAACTTTCCAGAAGACAATATAATGAAATTAGCAACAATTTTAAAATAGGTATTAAAAATGGATGAAAAAAATGCAATATAGAATACTATTGACTCATTAAAAATAATAAGCATCTTGTCATTTAAGGTGAAATGGTGACCCAGGAGGACATTATGTTAAGAGAAATACTGTATTTTTTCACTCATGTGGAAATTGAGAAACTGATTTCATAGAAGTGAAGAGTTGAAGAATGACTATTAAAGACTGAGAAAGATGGGGAAGGAGGCCGAGATGCTAATGCTGATTAGCAGAAAAAATTAGACAGATAAAAGGAATGATTTTTAGTAATATAAGATTCAATGGAATAAGTATACGGATGTCGCCTGAAGCCACACACACACACACACACACACACACACGCACACACACGCACACACACAGAGGCAGATTTCTTATAGGAGGATAGTGGACTTACATGCAACTGCATTAATAGTTGTATTAGGTGAAAATGAATGAAACACTCCAATTAATTGCAGAATGTGTAAAAATGGATCAAAGGCAGATCCAAATTAGACTATCTAAAAAGAGTTTAAATATAAAAACAAATCTAAGACAAAAAGAAAAACAATGCAAACATTTTATTGAAGTCAGACACAAAACTACAAATTTCAATCATTTTATTTACAAGGATTTAAATAATAAACAAAACAAATTGCATGGATAGAAATTAAAGCACCTCCAGTGTAAGAAGAGACATACTGGAAAACAACACAAGAAATTCCCAGTGATGCGAGTGTTCCATTCTTGATCGGTAAGTGTCATGGCTACACAAAAAACAAATTTGTTGAAACCCAAAACATACATTTAGGATCTGTGCACATTGTTATAGATGCGTGTACTTCAAATATTAAAAATATGAGAGAATGAAAAAGGAATTCTTCGAAACAAATGAAGTAAAAACAGCAAGAATATCCAAAAAAGAAATCCACAACAAACTGATATGTTTATGAAAGCTGAAATACAATATGAAGAAATTATCAAAGACAATAAATTGAAGAAAACTATATATGATTCAGAAGCAGAGAAGTGGGGCCAGCTCCATAGTGTGGCGGTTAAGCACCATGTCTAGGGAGCCAGATCTCACATGGCCAGCTGTGGTCTGAGTTCCAGTCCCAGAGGCTTGATAACTATTCCAGTTTCCTGTGGGAGTGTGCCTAAAATCTCTACTGAAAAAAGAAATAGAGGAAAAAGCATGAGCACACCCTATTGGTGGTGATTGCTATCTCGTTGAGCACATGCACCCTTTGACAGTGATGAAAGAATAAGTACTTGCTATATCTTAATACTGTAAATTTGGACCAGCAAATGGTGTAATGGTTATGTTGCTGGACTCCCACATAGTGGACTGTGGTTCAAGTCCCGACCTGGCAAATTAAAATTCACACCGTCCACATGTGCATATATGCCCAAGATCCCAAAAGAAGAAAGGAGGAAAAGGGATTGTGGCATGGCCATCCCCCAGGGTGAGATTTCTTGCTTTCTCTCTCTCCAGTTCTCTCTCTTTGTCTCTAGCAAGGGCATGCACACTATAACAAAAACCTCTCTCTTTTTTTATTTGAAAAGAAAAGAATTTTAAAAATAAATTAATTAATTAATTTAAAAAATTTGTAACACTGTATAAAATTATGAGAACAAATTCATACTGAAAGGAATCAGTTGGGAAAAAATATTGAGAAGAAATATTAATAAATTTTATATTTGTTTATTTATTTATTTTTTTTTGTGAAAGACTTGCTATCAGGCACATGTGCTTACCAGAAAGACAGAAAGACAGATAGTGAGAGATCACTACCAAGGGAGGATGGCCACACCGCAATCCCTTCTCCTCCATTCTACTCTTGAGATTTTGGGCACACATGCACATGTGCTTAGTGTGAGTTTTAAGCCACTGGGTCCAGGACTCAAACCACAAATGGGAATCCAGTGATGTAACCAATATGCCATCTGCTGGTCCCTTAATAAATTTTAAGTACAAGTTATCTAAAAATATGTTTCAACTGAATTAACACAATGTATCTAAACATTATCTAAATTTAGTTATTTAGTTGTCCAAATATGTAGAAAGCAGGCCAGGAGGTACCTTAGTGGTTAAGGTGCAGGACTCCCACATAACCAACTGCAGTTGGACCTAGGCGCTTGAAACTCACACCATACATACGTGTGTTAGTGCCCAAAATTCTGAGAAGAGAATGAAAAAGAAAGAATTAAGACATGGCAATATCCCCTGGGGGATGATTTAATACTTTCTGTCTCCCCTGTCTCTCTGGAGGTTGCATGTGCCCTACAGCAAAAAAATCTTTCTAAAAGAAATTGGAAAATAAAACAAATATGTATAAAGCAAAGCCTAGAAACCTATAATAGTAGATTAACAACTAATATGAAATATCTCTCAACTTCAGAATTGTTAAAAAATAACATCCAAATAGTTATTGTTATTGAACGGGATCATTAATTATACATTTTTAGAATGAATATAAAATAAAAGGTAATATAGAATGATAGCAAGAGGACAAATAGAGAGGCAAGACGTTAGTGGGACACAGAAATGGTTTATTACTTGTTGATGATAACGTGTAGTATTCTCAAGTGGACTGGCCTGAGAGGTATTTCATGTTGGACAAATTATTTTTACAAGCAAAATGATATATAGTGATCAAATGTTTAAAAAAACTAGTAAGAATAATAATCTGGACAAAATGATGAGAAGTTATTTGATGATGATGATGTGGTTAGTAATGTCTTTGTCTTGACTGATACGCAATGTATTTCTTCGGGAAAAATAAATGTAGTACACTGTAAAGATGTATGTGATTCAATGTAATATAAACAAAATTATAATAATAAATATTCTTTTAAAAAAGGAAATAAAGAAGGTAATATTTTACTGAATACTAATTGTTAGTGAATAGTATCAATATTTCTGATAATCATTACTTGTGAATTGTTACTGCTTTTTATATTTTTAGTAACTTCCTCTTCAAAGTACAGAAATAAGATGTGTTCACGAAAGATCATCTTAAAAATATCAGAACTGTAGAGAACAGCCCTTCTTCAAGAGGCAGCCAGCTCCATGGCTCCTGTGATCTAGCCATTTGGGGAGAAAGGAAGATGTCCCACTGACAACTGGGCCTCCAGCATCCAAAACTCGCGTGGTAGGAAGATCCCTTTCAAGTCTCCTGTCTCTATCTG